>NC_086371.1:6460000-6760000 GCF_036324505.1 Eleginops maclovinus
ACACGGATGACATTTCATTTTTGTGTATATAGTGCCAAGGATGATATTAAGCTAATCTGCCCCTGCTCCTGTTTGCTCTAAGGGATTTGGGAAGTATGGGCAAACACGAAGCACACCAAGACTCCAGCTAAGATGAGGGGCGACGCAGAGACTGCTGGTAAAGCGGCGGAGCTGAGGTGGCAGCAGCGAACTGTTGGCTTTCTCAGTGTGAGCTTGTGAGAATATTGTCCATGTCCAACCTCCCTGGTTAGGATTACATATTTGATGTTAAATCCGCTCCCAAAGTTTAAATCTGTGTGTTTTGCTGGCAGCGAAGTTGACCTTACAATGTGAACCTTCTGAAAAACTAACTTCCCAAAGGCATTCAGGATTAATAAGAGTCAAGATAGGAGGGGGTCGTAATCTTTGGAGAAAAAACATGATAAATAACTGAATAACTACAGGGGGTAAAAAAAACAAAAAGGAACATCCTGCAACCATTAATCTATTGTGTCCTTAAAACCCACATTTTTATCAAACATTAGCAGTATAAGCCCTATGGCTACTGCAAATGAACCCAGTATTTCACCTAAGTGTACCTGTAGCTGTATATTTATATTATATGTTCTCGAAAACATGATATCCTAACTTCAGCGTGACTCGTACATTTGTTTCAAGACTAGATTCCTTACGTCTGCAAATGTACTGTTTATACTATACTTGATATATAATATACACACAGATCTTTCATATTTATTATGGCCTAAATATTGTGAGTTTTTAAATGGAATGTCCTTAACTTCTTAAATTGTTGTTTTTGTTGATTTTAAAGAAGATGTTTTTATTTATTTTTTTAATTCTCTACATCTTTACACTGTGTTTTGTGAAATTGTCTCAAGTCTTTTTCTATTAGTAGTAACTTTTCAATTATCAACAAAGAAATATTTTTAAAAGCTATCATTAAATACAAATCTGTGTTTAATAGACATATATGATATAGGAACTTGATAAAGGGTTGGATTAATTATCTTAAGTAATCTGATGTTATTTAGTTCTTGATGTCAGCTGTGTAAACTCATTTGAGTCTTTATCATTCAGTAATATTACTCTGGCTAAAATATACTTAAATATACATTCAGCATTACTCACTTCAATCCTGCCTGCCAATATATCATTGAAAACTGTGGGATGCTTGAGAATGAGTAATGGGCTGAGGCACCTATAATGGATCATTTCAGATGTCTTTTCTTTTTACCACAATTACCAGTAAAATAAGTGCTCAGTTCAAAGTGTTTTTTTTTTGCTTTTGGCCAAATCCTTCTGTGGCCTGGCAACGGGCCAGGAGCGGTGATTTGGGAGCCTCATCTTTGAACAACAGTGAGTTGTCAGGAGGAGCAGGAGAAAAACACAGTGATGTGTGTTACTGTGGCAGTATAACAAGAAACTATGACTCACTGCGCACTCATTTAGATTTTTTCTTGTCCTACACAACCACAACCTTGAGAATCATTTGAAGCCACGCTGGATGATATATCAAGCACGACACAAATGTGATAAACCAGACATAACAACTCAGGAACCTTCAGAGCCAGAGTCAGAGGTAAAAATATTTTTCTCAGTGGTTCAAGGAAAAGTTTTTAGATTACGTTTGCATTTTAGCCACTTACTGTAAGTGTCACTCTCATCCGAAGGAGTTCAAAAAGTGAGGAGCTGCAGAAAAGATCCCAATACCCGACAGATGTGCAGCTGCAATCCAGCAAACATGATTTTATCATTATTATTAGTGGTAGTAATTAAATCAGACCTTTTCAGTTTGTAGCTTTAAAAAAGTAATGTGTCTTGATTTAAAAAGTGTAGTTCTTGTAATATTCACTATTATCTCATAAAGATGTTTTAATTTGAGTATAATCACCTGAAACTTATAATACATTTTATTACAGGGTTTCATCCTCCGATTCTATCTATTCTACATTTTATTGCCTTTAAAATGCAGCCTTCAAATATACATCAAGTCTACTTCCCTCAAATCTGCTGCATTGCACTGCCATCTTTATTGTTGTTTACTTTACCTAAAGGCCACCATTGTTCTATCATATACAACTTTAGTAGCCATTAGCTTAATTTCATTGCTATTTTCATAGCATTCTTTTTTAGCATGGTCTCTCGGCGAGGTAAAGGTTGTTTAGCATTCGGTTCATTGTTCCCGATGTCTTGTAAGAGGAGAGATGGGTGAAGGGGTATTCAGTTAAATGCTACTACAATCGCAATTCTTGGTGATGCTAAACTCTGAAATATAATAACATTACCCGAGTTTAAGCATCCTCTTATTGTCCTTAAGAATACAGTTCAAAAGTCTGTCTCTGAAAATACATGGCGAAATACATCTCACAGAGAACAGAGAAAAAACACTTATTTCTAAAGCCTAAATTTGCTACCTTGAGTGCATTTGTTGCATAACCATGAACTACTATTCCCAGTCTACATTGGTACTCCAGTATTTTCTTTTAAACTGGCTGAGAACATTTTTAATATATAGAAGCAACAACTCAACTGGCATTAGTAAGTAAGAATAAGTACTTTAAGGACAGCGTTGGTAAACATACATTCACATTGTAAAGACTAGTGTAGATTGTTCCATATAAGAATATAACCTATAATTTCATACCAATTATATTCTTACTTTGACACACACAAAAAAAAAACATTCCCAGGAATTACCCAAGCCCCATGTGGCTGTGAAATACCGGGGAGCGGTAAACTGAGCAGGTTTGGGAGGTAGCTAAAGCTCCCAGTACTTTACTCATGCTTGTGAACTTCTTCTCAGGGATTAGGGGGTAAACACACAGGGTCTGAGGGAAATATCTCCCCCTACCTTCAGCCCATAACCACATGAAATTACTGTTGACTCAGTGTTGGCACATGGGAAAAAGCATTGTGGCAGAGAGGATAGGGCTGAATCCAAATCGTTCATGGGTGAGTTCTGTCAGGCCCACGAGGTCAGTTGTAGTTTTATTGCACCTTTTTCTAGGAATCTTTAAAGGATCTTAACATTTAAGACAATGTTGATTCTCTTGAACTTACGTTATATTTATTTTCATGAAATGTTTGTATTATTTTCTGTTTCTTTTTATGATGTTGGAGGAGGAGCCTTGATTTTTTTTTTTTATAAAGATTTATTTATATATGAAAACCAACTGATGTTGCAATCCTGCATTAGATAATCAAGGTATGAAATCTGCCTTGAAACATTATATTGGACCTTTTTTTAGGCTCTGGATGCCATTTTTTGATTCAAAAGAGCTCAAATAAGGGAAACTACAGTAACAATCTGGATATATGACTCCTTCCCACGTATATTAGTGATGTTCTCAGTGGCCAATGAGGCAGAGCCCAAATCAAGGAGTGCCATGATAGCACCTTAGAGGTAATCTCTCAATTACTACTTTACTGCTGCTGTCAGACAATACACAACACAAGCTTAGAGCTGTCACGCATACAGCCCCTTATGTGTGTGTGTTTATGTGTCTCTCTGGTGATAGCCATGTGTGGTCTGTTTAATCCTGTTCTTTGTTGTCTATTTCTGTTGCAACATAACTATAAAACACTGACACAATATGAATGACAAGTTTCAAAATAAGAAACACATGGTGTTGCATGGCTCAATGCAACGAGCATGATACAGTCATTATCAGGGTTAGGGGGTTTATATTACCATAAGGCCTCCAAAGTGGTGGACCATAGACATTTATAGTGTAATTACTGTGAGTGCCAAAAAATGTCTTATTTTTGTATAGGATTTCAGGAAATAAGTAGCCTTTATGTATCAAACTATGTGTGTTTTTCGGTTGCATAAGTTCTATGTTGGTACTTCTGCATGGATTGTACAAGGCTATTCGAAAACATCACTAGTTCAAATTTAAGTTTAAACCCTTTGAATGCCCTCTTTGATGTCAAAAGGAGTTGTTTGTGATAAAAGGGGCCTGCACAATACCTTACTGTCTCAGATTTGTTCCTATACAGTATACTTATCAAGCGGAAAATGATTCCCCTCTCTGAGACACTAAGCACTGTTTTGTGCTGTCCTCAAGTGAAGCTGGGTATATTCCACTGACACAGGAGCTAAAGCTAACTGTGACAGAGAAAGACCGGGGATGTCACAGGCAATGCCTGGCATTAGCCGTATAATGGCCAGGATTTGCTGATAAAGCAGGGGTCTCACATTGGCAGTCTTTAGTGACTTAAGTGGGTCGTTCTTCCATAGCCGCTGGGGCCTTACAGTATATCCATGACTCTATCTCCCGGCCTAACTCGCTGTGTCTCTTTCAGATGTACTTTCCCCTTTAGCTTATTTCTCAGAGATGTTAATGCAGAAGGTTTTTTAACTGATTAATGTGATTTCAGAAGCCATTTGTCGCAACAGTTGTGCAAACAATAGGAGACAACAGTAGGAGATGTATTAGCCCTGTCATGAGCTTAGGATAATTATCTGGCTCGTTAAAATTAAGAAATGTTCTATTGATTATATCATAGGCGTCTTTTACAGCAGACATTTGACCTGTCATGTCAGATAAATTCAACATCCCAGTAAACCATGAGAGTTTAACAGTGAGCCAGCATGCACATACAAGGAGGATGCTAAAAGGAAATTGCCTTCATTCATCATAATTGTTTATTTAAACCAGCAATATTGCTGATACGACGCCTCAACAGTCATTGTTTCTTGTGCAGAAGCAACTCTATTTATATACGTTCACAAATAATGAATATACAACTGTATACAAAGGAAAGTGTATACAATTAAAAAGTCATTGGAGATACAAATAGTATGATTTGTAGTTTCTTTCTGTAAAATGGTGTAATTGTTGTATATATGTGTGGATGTTGGTGTAACACTAAGCTGTCTTTTGCTCTTTTTTTGCTGTAACAAATGAAAATGTCCCTTCTGTGGACGAATAAAGGGATTCTGATTCTATTGGATTTACTGCATAAATTTGTCATGAAATGAATTACCAGTTGAATCAGTGCAACCTCATTTACCCTTAAAAATGTGTGTATGGGTGTTAGTGTATTAGATTATGTGATGCTTTTAATTATATATATATATATATATATATATATATATATTAGTTATTAGAAAAAGGGGTTTTATAAATTGTTTTGTCTTCCTAATACTTAATTTGCCATCTGTCACACAGGAATACGGTAAATTCTAAGTAAATAAGAGGAAATGTCTTAAAGTCAAGGTGACATCTTTTGACATTTTTTTCCAGACATGCTTTTATTTGTGTGATGACATTTACCTCATCTGGCATTTCTGTTGTTTGTCAATTATCTCCACAAAGACTCATGCCTTAAAGTGTCGTTGCCGTGAAATGAAGACAGCAAGATGGAAAAACAAATGAACCCAGAAATAAAAAAAGGTAAATAAGATTTTCCATTTGCAAATGTTAGCTGTCTCTATGTATGTTTAACTCTATGCCACTTATACCACCTTTCCTATCAAGAAGATATCTGCAGAAAAAGTTACACAAATTAAAAAACACGAGACAGACTGTTAAGACTTTTAGAAATGTTGTTGTGGTTGTCATTTTGATAGCATGTCCTCCATGTTTGAGTTGCAAACAGCAGAGACAATAACAGAGGTTTTAAAGGTAGCTTTGGATAGTTTTATAATAGATAAGTCAGATATTCAGACAAAAGTCTCCCAAAAAGCTTTATAAATCTGGAAGCATGTCACACAATCTTTAGAAGAGGATGTTTAGTCACTCAAACACCCGTCAAAACTCGTCCTCTGTCTATTGATCTTCCTCTTTTATCTTCCTCTACCGCTTTCTTATTTTTTGAAAACTTTCTGTGGGGAGGGGGGAAGGGGGTGTGGTCTAAAGTGTGTAATGTGTGATTGATAGCAGGCAGGCACAGGAGACCAACATAAGAGGGAGAGCACCAATTTATTTTCCAGTTTAAATAGAGACGGAAAAGCAGAGGGAACTGCCAAAGGTATTCATTTGATCTGAATGGAACTTCAATAAAACAAATTCCTCCGACAGCTATTTCAGTTCTGCAACGAGAGGCATTCCCCAAACAACCTTTTGTCTTGTGTCTTGACAGCCCACAACTGTTATTCTAGCCCTTCTCCCCATTAAATCAATATATAATATTACCAAGGACGAAATTTGGGAAGCCTGACCACATGAAGCAGATACTTCTCCACGGCTGATGACAGATTCAGTCATTTGTTTTCTGAGACTTTTAGCCCATCTTCCATACAGTACAAGGGTATTTAATTCCAACTACTGCTTCATATGAGTACAAGGATCACTGTATAGCTAAAAAAAACAGGACCGATTCAGAGATAATCTCTCTTGGTATTACTGCAGATAATGTATATCAAATAAGTGAGTAACATTTGGTATAAATGCACTTGTGTGCTTTTTCTCTCTTTTAATCAAGTCTGGAATAAATAACAATAAACAACCTCAGAATATAATCAGAATAAAAATACAGAACACTTTGCAGGAAGAAAAGTATTTTTCAAAGACATGATTTCATGGAAACACATTTACGTGCTATGAGACTGCCATCTAGTGGCCATGACAAAATAGCATTTAGATTTTCACAAAGAGCAGAGGTATGCAAAATATCATTTCAATGACATTGAATGTAAATTCTTCTTATGTTTGTAATGTTAAATGGAATCCATTGTAGGTGTAGTCTATTCTGGCCACAGGTTGATTACAGTGCAGATGCTAAAAAAGAAAGAAGTAAAACGTTAGGATATATTTTTTTAAAAACATTTTGATTATACAGTTTTAAAAGACAACATTCTTTGTTTCCGTCTTCTTCAGTCTGAATATTATAAAGTTTTGGGCAAAACTACATTTTTAGACGTTGAGATAATCAATAAATCAATGAATCAAGAAAGTAATTGGCCAGTTAATGGATAATGAAAAGGTAGTTCCAACTGACAGACTCGATATATTATAAATATTAATGTATACATTTCATTGATATCATACTACCCTCACACTCTCACTTCCAGAAAAACGGTTTAAAAAAAGACTAGTGGCAGCAAATAAATCAGGTCTTACCCTTTCCCATTTTTCATGTCTTCAAAGGCCACATTGACTTTCTCCAGTGGGAGATTGTTGGTGATAAACTCATCCAGCTTCAGTTTCTTGTTCATGTAGTCATCCACCAGTTTAGGCACACCATCCACACTCTTCCAATCTGAAGAAAAAATGATAAAAATGAATAAACCGCTACACCGTGGAAATGAATAAACCGCTACACCGTGGAAATGAATAAACCCGTAGAAAGCCTCTTTCTCCCCTCCTTTGGATACATTTGTTTGTGACCAGTATAGGCTACCTTTGTCTTCTCAGCAAACGTGTTGTTGCATGCCTGAGGGACTCTGAAACTATTAAATGACAGGTATATGGCAAATAGTTTGGATGACTATTTTTTTTTTTAAGTCATTATTGGGGAAAATGTATACTTCGGGATGGTGACAACTCCTTATTTTGCTGAAAACCTCTTGTGATGGACATTTTACTCTCTTTTGACTTTCGATATGCAACAATCTGATCACTTATGAAGACAATTAATTACTTAAAGCAATAATGAAAACATTTATACAAGGAACGTTTCAGTAAACATTAGCATATATCAGATTTACTCTAGAAATGCGACAGCTGACTCAACACTTATGCTCCAATCTTTTTGTGAACAATGATTCAGTTCCTTTGAACTTTTCACTTATCCTTATGACTTCATCATGTCCATAATTTTTTTGCTGAAGCATGAACTAACAGGCCTTGTAGCTTATTGTAAAATCACCTCCAAAATAGGTCCCCTTCAATGTGCGTCCCATCAGGATCTTTTCAACCTTAACGCTTATTGCGTCCGTCTCCGACCATCCGACAATGACACAGGTTCCCAAGCCATCTCTAGTAGACTCAAACGCAGAGGTCTAGGACAACACAAAGAAACCATTGTGTCAAATAATATTAATTTTAAAATGTATTCAAAATGATTAAACTAAGATCAGTGCGTTATTTTCGTTTTTCCACACTTCTTATCCAACAATGTGCCCATGCTGCATTACAGATCGACTCTATAGTGACACATTAGTGATTACAACATGATTTCTACTCTACATTTAAACCTGTACACCCACCATAACAACTGGACTCCCAACACACACCAGAGCATAGTCCACCCCCCCATTTGTCATGTCCAGCAGAACCTCCTGGATGGTTTTGTTAGTATGTTCTTTGGGGTTGAGGCAGTCAGTGGCTCCGAACAGTTTGGCTTTGTTGAACTTCTCTGGGTCAACATCAACCCCGATGATCCTGTTGGCTTTAGCAGCCTTGCAGCCCATGATGGCGGCCAGTCCGACAGCTCCGAGCCCAAACACGGCACACGAGGAATTTTCCTCAACCTGGATGCACACAATGAGTCAGTCAACCAAAAGCTGTTTAGGTAACACCTGATTGGACAACTTCCCCATGTTTAGAGATATCTTCGATATAATGTATACCTTAATTCTTCTAACACACACATTATACACTTTTTTGTGCTATCTTTAACTGCTCGATTTTAATCTAATACAATCCTGTTTTTAGGCCTAAAGAAAATGTCAGGGAAGCAAGAATACTCTTTAAGTTTTAAGTGCTTTTACTTTGTTTTAGGGTATGATCTTCCCCGTACAATGCTATTGAGCAATCCTAAATGTGTTCAATATTGCATATGATTTGATAATTAATGTTAACTTTCCTACTGTTTGTATTAAGTCTTTTCCACATTTTTTTATATGCTTTGTTATCATCCATTATTTCATTGAATATATTCACGCTGCAACATTAACTTTGAACCCACAATACTATGAAGTACACTTGAGAATCACAATACCTTATTTATCCCAGGGGGGAATTAGGTTTTGTGAAAGTTGCACCATTTTAGAATAAAATGTGGGGCTAATGTTATATACTGACCTCTAGTGGGAAAATAATTCAACACAGCCCTGCTCGGTACTATTTAATAAACTGGGGAAACACCTGAGAGTATGTCAATAAAAAATACGACTTAAATGTTTTTATTCTTAGTAAATTTGCTGTGGTCTACCAGCATTTTTGTAATTAATCATGGAGTTGTCTTGGTATCTACGTCCCTCTTTTCCACACTACATGTAGGGTTCTTTACACAACAACCACAGGATGGTATCAGAGTTGGCGAGTATTCAAATCATGATTTGAATGTAACTATCAGGGAGATATTCATCCTCTTACCTTGGCTGCATTAATCGCAGCACCATAACCGGTAGAGACGCTACAGCCTAGTAGGCACACTTTGTCTAGCGGTGCATCACTTCTTATCTTTGCAAGCGAGGTATCTGCGACCACAGTGTACTGGGATAAAGAACTGACTCCAAGGAATTGGTACACCTGCTGGCCCTTGTAAGATATCCTGCTTGTGCCATCAGCCATTACACCAGCTTGTGCATTTGCCCTAAAAACCACAAAAAGGAAAGTATTAAAACAGTAAAAAGTTGTTACTGTTTTAATACTTTCCTTTTAACACAAGAAAGATTAGTGTGTGTAAATGTATTCATGATCACCAGTTCTTCCTGCACAGATTGGTTTTGGGACTCAGGCATTGTTCACATTCCCCACACTGTGGCAGAAAAAGAGGAATGACTTTGTCCCCTGTGAAAAACAAAAAGTACTTAAGTCAGAGTCACATGTCCTGTCATGTGAACTTGTTGTTTGTGTGAGCTGTCAAATTCACCTGGGGAAAATGTTGTGACTTCAGGGCCGACGCTCTCCACTATTCCAGCTGCTTCATGGCCAAGAACTAATGGGAACGGTCTAAACTTCATCCCTTTTCCAGTCAGGTATTCCTGGTCTGTGTGGCACACGCCTGAGGCAACAATCTGCACAAACAGGTAGGGAACTGATTCTGACTGATGTGAAACTTGTTGGTTGGTGTCCAATTTTCATAATGCAGAACTTACTGAGACAGAGGAAGTAAGTTGTTGTTGAATATTCCCCTTGTGGTAAAATGTGTTTTAGAATATTCCCCTTGTGGTAAAATGTGTTCCTTAAGTACATTCATCATTATGCCTTCATCACATAAAGACATGTTTGTTAAATATTGTCTACTCAAAATGAACCTGAAAGTACCTACATTTAAAACCACATTTGGAAACATATTTTATCTGCATTATAGACAACTTTGGGATGATCAACTGACCTTGATGCGGACTTCATGCACTTTAGGTGGGGCCACCTCCACATCCTCTATGGTGAGAGGCTTCCCCTGCTCCCATGCAACAGCTGCTTTGCATTTAATCACCTAAAATAGAAAGTGATTGTGTTCGTTATATACGTCTTATATTTGTAAACGCACCAAAGAATGGAGACATGGCAGTGGAACTACTGAGTAGCAGGGCGTGGTTTCTTTGTTTTTGTATTAAGAGCGTCTTTCTTTACTTAGCCTACCATAGGAGCCTTTAGGAAAAAAATGCATTTGCTTTATGGCAATAACCTCGGTTTATACTTCTTATAAAACTAAATATATATGAGGGGCTTGTTTAATTTCTTACCCCAGTTTCTGACATAGTTAGATGATGTTGTTTTCTAATTAAATGCCTGCATTTGAAGAAAAACATATATATTAGGAATATAGACACATGCATGCATCACAAAAATAACTTGATGGCATATTTTAAAGAGTATAGAAAGTTAACTTACACGGACCGACTTTCTTTTTGTTTCGATGAGACACTTGACAACCCTGCCGGTCCATCGACTCAGTAAATGTCCTGAGCCTTTAATCATTTGCGGTAGTTAAGTGACTTTACGACACTTCTGAATACCTTTACGGCATCCCTTGGTCACACGTGTTGTCATTGCATGGGAGACTATCGGAGTAAATAGCTGCAGTTAACCGATCGCATTTGTGAGTAATCTGCTTTTATTGTGTTTAGACCGTGTTACAGACTTTTCAACGTTTATATTTTGAAGCCAAAACAAGATAGCTTAGTTTGTGGTGAAAATGCAGCTGAATTATGTAGTTTAACGACAGAATTGTGTTAGCATGTTAGCTAAACTGTTGCCTTGCTGTTGAATCCACGATGTTAGCTCGTTGAATGCATTGCATTCACTGCACTTTGTTTAGCTTTTGTTGGTCAATGCTCACTTTAAACAGCCACAGGCTATGTTTTTGATGTGTTCTCACTCATTTACCTTTTTCTTGTTTATCACATAGGATTTGAAGGAAAATGTCTTTCAGAGGAGGCGGTGGACGAGGAGGCAGAGGTGGTGGAGGATTTAGCCGAGGTGGTGGAGGTGGATATGGAGGAGGCAGAGGAGGTGGTGGATTTGGAGGAGGAGGAAGAGGAGGTGGATTTGGACGTGGTGGTGGCGGCGGCAGAGGTGGTTTTAGACAACAAGATTACGGACCTCCAGAATATGTTGTTGGTAAGATCCTTAAAGCACTGCTTCTGTTCAACTGTTGCAAAAGCTGCCATCTTGTTAGAGGTAGGCCCAGCTTCTGTATCCATCCTTAACCCCTGAGCCACCACAGTCTTTAACGAAACTAGGTCACGACACTGAGAACAATACTTTGCTTTTAGTTGGGAAAAAACAAATTAGGAAGACAGTGATACTTTCAACCCTGAAATATAAATGTACTTTGTATGTTTTCGAGGTTTCTTTTTCTGTAATCTGTTTAGGAAACCCTTGGCATTGGTGTTTTGATGTCCATATGACATGATTTGTGGGTTATTTAAGTCTGCTTAGTCGTAAACATGTGGAAAACTTGTGTTATGGCCAATGGACTAAACTGGAGTATGTGTATTAAAACTTTCCTGTGATCCTAGAATACCTTATACTTAACTAATTGTGTTTCAAATTTGCAGGGTTGGGAGAGTTTGTGCATCCATGTGAAGATGAAATTGTGTGCAAGTGTACAACAGAGGAAAACAAAGTTCCCTACTTCAACGCCCCAGTTTATTTAGAAAACAAGGAGCAGATCGGGAAGGTGGATGAGATATTTGGGCAGCTCCGTGAATTCGTATCCTTTCTGTTCATATTTTTGCTCGGGAGCTCTGAAACAACGTGTTGTGAAATAAAGTACAGGTCATCTTTTGGGGATTAAATAAAAATGTTGAGATCAAAATCCGGTTAATTCCTTAACCAAATCCTTGCAGTATTTTTCAGTCAAACTTTCTGACAACATGAAGGCGTCTTCCTTTAAGAAAATGCAGAAGGTATTTAAGATACTTCACATTTATTTAAATTTTTTATATATTTTCCATTCCTCTTACACTTTGTTATGAAACAATGTCCCTTTTTAGTTTTATATAGATCCAATGAAGCTCCTCCCGCTGCAGAGATTCCTCCCCAGGCCACCAGGAGAGAAGGGGCCGCCCAGAGGAGGCCGAGGGGGTAGAGGTGGAGGAAGAGGCGGTGCTCGTGGAGGTGAAGCATCCAAACATTAAATAATGCTGCCCATGTTATCCTATTGCTTATGAATGTGTAGTTCATGATTCTTATGTCGTCGTCGTCGTCCCCCCCCCCCCCAAGTTTGTTTTTGAATTTAAAAGGTTTTTTATACCACAGCTTAATTAATTCTGTTTTTGTTTCAGGTGGTTTCCGAGGTGGCCGTGGTGGAAGCTTTGGAGGTGGAAGAGGTGGAGGAGGATTCGGAGGCAGCCGTGGTGGAGGTGGAAGAGGCGGCGGAGGGGGCTTCAGAGGAAGAGGAGGTGGAGGAGGACGTGGATTCAGAGGTTTGCACTTTTTCAATGTTCTAAACAAATTGAAATGATTGTTTTTTTCTGGTGCAAAAGGTAACATTCTTTTGTATTTGTTCACTTAACAGGTTCAAGATGATCTGACAGTGATGGTCTGGTGTCATCCATGTTTTGTGCTACACAAGCAAGAAGGCTGCATCTATGCCAGTGCGTTGGCTGTTGGACTCAGAATATGGACATTGCCTCTCTTTGTAGAACTTGAATGGATTTTCTCTTTGCTGTTCCATTTATTTTTTTATAAGTCTTGAATATGTGATGAATTCTTTGTTTTTAAAGGTTCATATGTATGCGTGTGTAAATCATAATGAGGACCTTTGAACCTTCATGGAGACTTTTATGTACAGGCTTATCATTATTCTGGGCTGATACTTTTCAAATGTTTGGCAAGGAGATGTTTGTATTTTGACTAAGATTTCAAGAAATGCAAGCACAAACCTCAGTGTATTATTTCCTCCAATATGGAAAATGTGTGGAAAATGTTTATATGCTTCTAGTTGAAAACATTTTAATGCCCCTCATTTGTAAAAGCTTAGGCAGAATGTTGTCCCATTTTTGTTAAAAGCCTTGATTAAAAAAAAAAAGCTTTGTAACTGTCTTTATTTTCAATTCTCAGACCTAAAGTAGTAACATGCCAAATGCCATCCTAAGATAGAAAATAGGGGGTAAAACATTATACATTTTAAGTTTCGATATAGAATATTTTAAGCTCCACCTCCATTAAAAAATGTGTTTTGCAAGTTGTCTATTCAATTAACTGTTTGAGCATCACTGTGCAGAACAATACACAGACTATAAGGTTTCACATAAAAAAATTGGAAGTCCTCGTCTAACATGCATGGTGTGAGGTGGAAACTTGAAACCTGCAGTGCACATACAAATGCTAATAGTGTGAAGAATAAAACCTTTGAGGTGAAAAGTATGTTATGATCATGGATAAAAATTGTTTTACTTGAACAGGTGGGACTATATTATATATTCTATAAACTGGATGTTTGGGCTTTTTGGGAACTTACATTTGATAAAATTCAATTAACACAACAATGTACGCTGATTGTTCTACTTAAACTATTTCTTAATAGCATAACATGGAGACCTAACAATTTTCGGAGTTTAGCTCAGTTTTCTCCTAATTTGTCAATCTACTATTTCCCATGGTAACGTTAAGCTTTCACTCGGTATGTATGCTGGCTAATCCAAAATAACTTAATTTGGTTTGTATCACTTACGTGATAGACTATGAAATATTAAGATATTTATTTTAATTACAGCCATGCTATTTCAATGAAAGAAAAACAACACAAAAACAGATCTTTTTATGCACAGTCTTGTGCAGACAAACATCTAAATATGTAGCTCCTGACCATGCATTTCCTGCAGGCCTGCGTCATTCTTACACCGTACGTTCTCGTTTCTGATTGGTCCGGAGGTTGACTCCTTTACGGCTGCACAACGCCCCTCCCTCTTGTGCTGAAGAATCGAACATGGAGACAGCTGGGAAAGTAAGTACTTTTCGCACAAAATGTACAATGCACATTTAAAATGCATTATTTCATCACGTATGTGTCGCAACGTTGCAATAATAAAACTGCACCCTAAAACAATAAGACACTGTTTACTAGCGTGCACCCATTTACGTTCGCTGAATGAACAAGTACAAAGAATCACTCTTCTATTATGTATCTGATCTTTGGTCAGTCAGTTGCAACTGGTATGTTGCTATGCATGTCCCGCGAGATATCTTCCATTCGGACTGGTGAAGGAAACCGAGTTGGTGCAAGATAAATCGCAGTTTCACTCCTTTGGCATCAGAAACCTGAAGTAACTCAAGGGATTAATGGCATTACAGCAGAACCACCCAAACAGTGAACTACTGAAACTCTGGATTTGCTTTGCATAAGCCTGGATACAGTTCAAAGTTAATTGTGCCAATACCACCTGTCACACACTCTGAAACCTCATGTAAACCCAAAGCTACAGTTAATCAATTACCCATAGATGCATTGTGTGGAAAAAAGTAAAACATAATCGTGCTTTGCCTTCAGGTCATCAAGTGCAAGGCAGCTGTTGCCTGGGAAGCTGGCAAGCCTCTTTCCATTGAGGAGGTGGAGGTAGCCCCACCTAAGGCCCATGAAGTTCGCATCAAGGTAAACCAAAGCGTTTGCATGCTTGACATTAATGCAACTGAGCTTCTAACTCCTGTATTTTAATTTTCATTACAAAAAGGAAATAACATACCACAGTATTCAAAACGTGTATGATGTTGATGTTATATAACTTGGGTATGCCTTAACTTAGATGGCAGGTAATTAAGCTAAGGCTAATATAAGGGCTAACATATTTTGTGTCTCCCCTTGTTTAGCAGCTTTGTCTGACAAAAACTTGACCCTGTGTTTCTCAGATCTTCGCCACAGGGGTGTGTCATACAGATGCCTACACTCTGAGCGGCAGTGACCCCGAGGGACTTTTCCCCGTCATCCTGGGCCACGAGGGCGCTGGAACAGTTGAGAGCGTTGGTGAGGGTGTGACCAAGTTCAAGCCAGGTATGGAGCTGCATTAGAATATGCAATATACAATGTTAAAATAAGTGGTTAAAGTATGTTTAGTTTGATTTCTAATTATTTACAATTCTCTTTCACCAAGGTGATACTGTTGTCCCGTTGTATGTGCCTCAGTGTGGTGAATGCAAATTCTGCAAGAATCCCAAGACCAACCTTTGCCAGAAAATAAGGTAATGCTATCAGATTTATTCATGCAAAACAAGTTTTTCAAAAGCACATTGTTTAATCTTTAATAATTTAATAATTAAGATGTTGTACTGATGGACATGAACATCACAGAACAAAACACAAGACATTGATCCAATAAATGAATAAACAAAACAATGTAATACTTACATTATCATTGGTGCATTACATTTAGTTTGGGCTCTATTTTTTTATTTATGGAAGCTTGAGATGGTAAGGACTCTGTTTTCAGCAATAAAACTGAAATGTTAAAAATATTTGTTTGTGCAGAACTTGCAACCTTTATATTTGAACTCACAGCCTCAGGTTCCCCACCCCAGGGAAACCAAATCAAAGCTCAGTCATCATTAGTTTGAGCCTCTGCCTGCTGCCCTGCATTGAAGTACAGAAGTATTGTGTTTCATCATGCGTACATGAAAATAAATCATGTCTTCCCGGTGCTTTCCCCCTGCAGAGTAACCCAGGGTCAGGGCCTGCTTCCTGATGGCACCTCACGCTTTACTTGCAAGGGAAAGCAAGTGTTTCACTTCATGGGGACCAGCACCTTCTCAGAGTACACCGTTGTGGCCGACATCTCTCTGGCCAAGGTGAACGAGAAGGCTCCCATGGATAAAGTGTGCCTTCTTGGATGCGGCATTTCTACAGGTTATGGTGCTGCTCTTAACACTGCCAAGGTGGGTTTCAAAGGCTCTAGGCCATTATACAGTAGAAGAAGTATAGCAAAAAACAATAAGAAGAGCTACAAATGTTGTCAGTGTGTGTGTGTGTGTGTCACTTTGAAATAGGGCGATTTATGAATCACGCTGATTTTAATGTGACATTTTTTGCCTATAGTGTCCGTTTCCCAAATTTGTTTTCTGTCAACATGTTTTCGTGTTGACCCCAAAAAGAGCTCTAATATTTGTATAACTAAATGTGACAAGGCTGCAACACCCACACAACTTTAAAATTCACTCATACATTACATTTCATACATGCAAAGTTATTCAGTGAATTCTCACATTGCCATTCTTTACATGCACACTCAGGTTGAGCCTGGCTCCACATGTGCTGTATTTGGCCTCGGAGCTGTCGGCCTGGCTGTTATTATGGGCTGTAAGGTCGCTGGGGCAACCAGGATCATTGGTGTGGACATCAACCCTTCAAAGTTTGAGAAAGCCAAGGAGTTTGGAGCCACTGAGTTTGTGAACCCCAAGGACAGCAGCAAGCCCATCCAGGAGGTGTTGGTGGAGATGACTGACGGGGGTGTGGACTACTCCTTTGAGTGCATTGGAAATGTGCAAATCATGGTGAGACACTTTGTGTTTAAAGTGTAGTATCAAATAGTAATAAGCAACATTAACATTGAATTACCTTTTTTACCATCGTTGTTGCTTGATAGATGTACATAGTAGAGCCGGTGCAGATTTACATAGTGTGTACTCAACAGATGGCACAAGCAGAATATTAAACAGATTTCAAGGTTGGCAATTCATAGAAAACAGAAATAATGCCATTTTATTATTTCAGAGAGCGGCTCTGGAGGCATGCCACAAAGGATGGGGCGAGAGTATCATCATTGGCGTTGCCGGAGCTGGACAGGAGATTTCAACCAGACCCTTCCAGCTGGTGACAGGCCGAGTGTGGAAGGGCACTGCCTTTGGAGGTGACTTACTGTTCAGTAATGACTTGATATAATAGGCTTAATGTAGTTTGTTGAAAGTTCCAACTTAATGTCCAAAGATTTACATTGAACTGGGCCACATGCAGGAAGCAATAAACAAACACATTTCCTCTTATATTTATCCTTATCCATAATTGTTGTTATTTGTAAGACACAAGGAAACATACGTTTCTAATTTGAGAAACATTCAAATAATTCTTGACCAACATTTCATCAATGTTTTCAGTTTCAGGAAATTATAATGATTGGTTTATAAAGTTTGTCAGCTGCAGAAACTCTGTTGTTGCATTAATTCCTATTAACAATATAAAACCCCTTGAAGGATCATTTAGCATACGCTGCTTTTGAATGGCTTACAAACTGCTCTTAGATTTCTGTCTATTATTTCCCCTGCTGTTTACGTTCCTTTTCTTACAGCCTTTATTTAAGTGGCTTCCCTCCAAACTTGGGCGTGTAGCAGAGTATTTGCACATGGCGTGACACATGGCGTGACAGCTGTACTTGTATAGTTTTTGGGGACGTAACCTATGCTAATTTGAGATTCAATCTGCCAAATGCCTCTAGTTTATGAAATTTAAGTGGGATTCCTTCTGCACATATGGGACAGAGCAGCCTTGGATGGTTAATAAAGTTTGGTGCATCTGGAGTTGAATTCTTAATACTGCTGCATTATTCTTCCACCCTTTCTGCTTTTAAACTGTCAGGTCTTGTTTCCTAAGCTGTGAATTCCGATGAACTATTTAAACAAGTTCTTAGGTGAACTCTCCTTTTTTTCCCTTAACTGGGAGATCGGGGTGCTTGTGTGGTCTCCCCCAATCTACGGGGAATTATATAATTCCGTTAGCTGTACCATCAGTTCATCAATCTCCTGCCGCCTCTCCTTCAACTGCTGTCTTTCCTGATCAGCTTTAAACTTGGCCTTTGCTGAGAGCTGGTCAAATGAATCCTTCAGGGTCCCATGCTGCTCTACAAGCTGATCCTACTCCAGCTTGGTGACTTCTTTGTACTCTTCATAAGGCCTAAAGGATGCTTTGAGGACAGACTGTCTCTGAAGCTTTCAGATTATACCTGCGGAGATGGTATCTACAGGAACAGAGTTTGAAGAAACTGCTGGAGTCTTTCTGTCTCCATGGAAGGTCCTTACCTGCTCAGAAGCAACTTCGACTTAGCTTAGCTTTCACCAATCATCAAGAGAACAAGTTGACAGTTCTTCTCTATCAAAGGCTTTACTTCTTCGCTGTATATTCAATCATCTTTGGGTGATGTTTAATCTCCTCTCTCCAGATCTTTATCTTTTCTTTCAGCTGTTCGTTCAGAGTTTGCGAATCCTTGCCTGACATTTAAAAAGTTAGATATTTTATTTGGGTTAAAAGTGCCTTGCCCGGGGCCTTTTGGTTAAACATTAGTTTCATGCAGTTTAATTTGGGCTAAAGGAAAATCTGAGTTATGAAACTGATTTTTAATATTCACCCCCAGGATGGAAGAGTGTGGAAAGTGTTCCCAAACTGGTGGATGACTACATGAATAAAAAGCTGAAGGTGGATGAGTTTGTGACCCACACCCTGCCCTTTGACAAGATCAATGAGGGATTTGACCTCATGCATGCTGGGGAGAGGTAAGTAAAGTTCATCCATGCAGTCACTTTTCTGCTGTTCTGTTTTTATTAAATATCCTAACCTTATTATTTTGTGTTTTTTTATTACAGTATCCGCACAGTGCTGACCTTCTGAAGTGCCTAAAAAACAGACATCCTTCACATTGGCCTTTAAACAATCTAATTTCATTGTTGCCGCACATGAAGTCTTTTGCACTTGTTTAGATGACACAACATTTCAGTGTTAGAACGTAATTTTTCATTAACAGCAGAATACATGTTTGAAACAAAACGGTTATTAAACATTTCATGAAAATACATTCCTATGTTTTTTGTCTTTTCTTGCTCATTTGTTGACTTTTTTATGTTTTGTGGGGGAAAACTTAACATGTATACATAAAGCCATGTGACGGCATCTTTGAGAAGGAACATTCAACAATGGGTCTCTTTCAGTTTCTTTTAGTCACTCGACATTATTTTTTTCATCGTTACAGGATACTGTACCAGATTCATACTCAATGCACATTAGGTAACACAATTATCCCAACAAAAACTAGCCAGACCCTGAATATTGCATTAGAAAAAAACAAGTTCATGTTTACCATATAGTTATATTTTAAAACGAACCAATACTTGAGTTAAAATATTTCTTGGTAAAGTCATCTGTGAGATAGCATAACACAGCCTGTTAGCATCACATGCTTCATCCTGAATAAAAGATAAGTTATAGATGCAACCACACTTTCAGATGCTGTTCTTGTGTAAACATCATCTCTTTTATCACCCTCAAGAACATGGTTAAGAAGTGTATGTTTTCACCAAGCCTGCACATTGTAGACATGTAAGATATTTATGGGCTAAGCCTCTAACATACTTCAGTAAGGGTGGTAGACTGACTGAAAATGGCCCCTGGGTTTACTGATTATTACTGCTGTGCTTGATTATTACTGCTGTGCTTTAATAATCAAGCTCTCATTTGCCAGTATGTATTCATGCTGGCGGTGTACTTAGCTAATCTCCTACATACTACATAACATGTGAAATTCAAGTAAATCAGCTACAAGTAGCCCAAATATTCTGCCACGGGTTGTGTGGGATGTAGTGGACATTTGCATCTTTATCATCTCATTTTGTTCCATTAAGGTTTGACATTTTTACATGTGACTTTGGATGTTTGAGAGGATGTTCCACCTCTGCTAAGATGACCTTTTGACGATGATTATAATCAAGGGCTAAAAAAATAAACCTGATCTACTGACATTGTGTATCACCATGGCCCTCTAGGTCACCCAGACAACATGCAACATATTGACATCATCATTACGACTATTGATTCATTTATACTGGAAAAAGCTCACATTTATCTCCCTCAAACAGATTCTGGAAACCCTTGCCTGACCACATGATCCTATGAAATTCCATCAGTTTTATTGTTCTGTATGCCTGGATTTTTATTGATCATTTCTTGTATTACATTGTTTTAAATACCTTTGTAAACCACAACGGCATGTTTCAGATCGTGGACACCAGAGTTTTACCATTACTTGTAATACATCTATTATACATCTAAATGTCCACTAATATGCTTTATTTTATTTGATCTGTTATTATCACTTCAAGGACAATTAATTAATATGAATTAACATACAACAAGGATTGATTGCAGTCTACCCTTGATCAGAGATGGAGGAAGCACTCAGATCTTGTACCTAAGTAAAAGTAGAACTACCAGAGTAAAAGTACGTTTTAGCATCAAAATATACTTGAAGTACCAAAAAGTAAAAGTACTCATTATGCAAATTGGCCCATTTCAGAATTTATTAGTTGAGTATAATTATGAATACATTAATGTGTGACTCAAAGCTGGTAATGGTGCTGCTAATTGCAATCCCTTTATACACTGCAGGGTTGCTAGCGAATGTTACTCCAATTGAAACTGAGTCTTATTTAAGCTGATTATATTTCACATCATTAATTCAAATCTGCAAAGTAACTAAAGGTATTAAATAAGTGTATTAGAGTAAAAGCGCACAATTTAGCTCAGACTTGTGGTGAGCTAGAAGTAGGCCTACAAAATAACACACATTTGAAATACTCAAGTTAGTACTCAAGTCAATCTACTTATTGACTTTACCTCTGCCCATACTGCATACCACTCAGTCCTACTACAGAACAGATTTATAGTTTAGTCCGTCTTTCTGCGCATGCGTCACGTGGAGTACCAGATGGCCCAATCAGCGAGTGCAAGCCTTTAACACAGGCCCAAAAACCGAGCGTGATTTGGGATCTCTGTGTTCCAGAAGATGGCGACCGCTCTGGTGGTGAGTGTAATGCAACACACTGCTGGTTAAATCACTCAATTTGGGCAACTTAAACTTTGCAAACGACTATTTTCCAATGTTAAAATACTACAGATAAAATACATCGACGGCTTTGAGAACTTCCGGTTAAAAACGTGACCTTTCACATCTACTCGGTAGCCAAACGACATTAAATTAGCATTAGCACGTTAGTACTAAGCACTGTAAGCAAATATACTTGACTTTAAATGTTTGTTCACCGTTCATTTGGAGTTACTTCAATCTACTTGATTCTAAGTTGTACTTTTTTGTGGGGGACCTTGAACCTGTCACTTCGTAAGATGAATGTTTACAATAATTATTTTTTCAGTTTTGTACAGGATAGGCTATTATTTGCTAAAACCATCAATACAAAAGCAGTCTAAACAAATGTTCATTATTTTTTAATTATCATGTTCAAGTGTTAAAAACAACAATCCAAACCAAAGAATGTAATTCGTTTGGTCTGAATTGCCAAATGAAAAGCACAGAAGTTTTGCATAAAGGTAAAACTGAAAATAACTCAAATAACTTGTATCCCAACTAACTTTCCTTAACTGTCCATCCACTTGTACTCCCTAAACGTGACTGTTTAAACAATCAACTGTTATTTGTCACTTCTGATGTTTCTTTTTTAATGCATTGTACTTTTTGGTTGCTAGTTGACAGCTTCAGTCCCTGATAATCATGGAAAGGAAAAATGTGAACCAATCATTCAAAAGGTTATGAGTCCTGAAACGTACGTCAAGCATCCATTGCAAAACAAGTAAGACCAAAGGTCTATTCACTTTAAGCATTATTCACAACCGAGTCATGCAGGTATCTCAACATGGGATTCAATCGTATTATAGGAAATGTGGGAATCCCTTATGAAACGAATTGTGGATGAGTATTTATCACTGAGAAAAACATGCACTTTTTATGTAGTAACTAATCTTTCATTTGCAGGTGGGCTCTTTGGTTTTTCAAGAACGACAAAAGCAAAACATGGCAGGCCAACCTTCGTCTCATCTCCAAATTTGACACGGTGGAAGACTTCTGGGCGTAAGTTCATCTTAAGATATGTGACCTCAGGAAAATGTATAGAAAGCAACGTTAACCAATATAGGAGACAACTTTAATCCTCTACATCAGGGGTGCCCAACCTTTTTTGAACCAAGATCTACTTTTAAAGTTGATAGTGTGTCGAGATCTACCAAGCCATAACGAAAGCCATAGCGTAGCCACAATTAATTGTGCACCTGTATAATACAATTTTCTGACACAAAGATCAAGTTTTTAAAATAATAATACATTTATTGAAGTAAATGTATGTCATGCAAAGAATAAGCACAAGTAGGCCTAGGACTGGCCCGTAACAACATACAACCCAATTAATACAATGCCTAATTTAAGTTGGAAAAGTGGTTCTCTACCTTAGTGGGACTTCTGGCACTGAGAGGAAGAAGCTAGTCTCTCATAGTCCGGACAGTAGGAGCTGAGTGCCAGCCGTAAGCAGGCCGCAAGGTGGTCATCAGTCATGGTGGATCTGTATTTTGACTTAATGATTTTCATATGTGAAAAGGCAGACTCACACAAATATGTTGATCCAAAAAGTGCAGTCAAATTCTTTGCAGTTTGTCTGAGGTTAGGGTACTTCTCTTTCTGCATTAGATTCCAGAATTGGACATTTGTGTCGGGTCTCTTGATTTGAGCTCAATGTCATTATTTAGTGTGAGGATCTCATTCTCAATAGCACCGCTATCCAGGTTGAAGAGTGATGCCACTTTTGGACGTTATACAATCCACATCTATATTTTCCCCAAATGGAAAACTGAGAAAACTGACAACAGGCTCAATGGATGCAAAGTCAGTAAAGCGCCTGTCAAATTCTGACAAGATGCTTTGCACTTGATCATCATATCATCATCGTGCACTCTCAAGCTCCACACAGTCTTTGCCCTGACGCTTAAGTTCTGTGTCCATGTGTGGAAAGTTCCGCAGATCACACTGTTGCAACCTGCTTGATAGCAGCAGCAACTTGCTTTTAAAGGTGTTCACGGAGCTGATCATGTTGATGATGTGTTTGTTCTTACCCTGCAGCTCTAGATTCAAGTTATTGAGCTTGTCAGTCAGATCAGTAAGAAAGGCTTAATCCAAGAGCCACTGACTGTCTTCTAGCTGTGCATATTCAGCATGGTTTGAACGTTTCAGAAATTCTTTAATTGAAGAGGGGCAATTTGCTCTTACTAACGAATTCCATAAAAACCTGAACAATATCTGTGCCTCTTTGTGTGCCCTTTCAAAGGCAAAATGGTCAGCAGCTCTTCTTTTACACTCATATTGTCGAAAATCATTCTAATGAACACACATATCTGAGCCACATCCACAGCATCAGGGGATTCATCGAATTGCAGAGAAAAACACTCACATGTGTCAATATCATTCCTCAATTGCTGTTCAACATCCTCCGCCATTGCCTCGCATCGCTGTGTAACAGAATGTCTTGATAGCTGCACATCCTGAATAGCAGACACAATCTCCTTTCGATTTTTAAAATCGGCAAAAAGCGCATCTGCGGCTTCCATGAACACTTCTTTCACAATCTCACCATCCTTGAAAGACTTCTTTCCTTTTGCAAGAACACGACAGACACGATAAGAAGCTATGGTTGCAGCCTTACTCGTGGTATTGGGCCTGGTAAAAATGGACTGTTGTGCTGCTAGCTGACTTTTTAATTCCTTGACTTTTCAGGCGCACAGTGGTGATTTAGCTGGGAAGTTTGTATCGTAGCTCTTGTGGACCGTCTTCAAATGCCGCTCCAAATTCCCTTTCTTTGGTAAAGCCACATTTGCATTGCAGATAAGACAGATGGACTTGGCATTGGAATACACGAAAATAGAATCCTCCTCCCACTCTGAATGAAAATGATAAGTCTTAGATGTTTTAGCTTCTGCTGCCATGGTATTATCCACTCGCTCTAGTCAAGCTTCTCGCGCCCTTCCGAGTCCTTAGTTACAACCTAGCAACCATACCCTGTGCGCGCAGATAGAAAGAAGCGTGAGATTTTTTCTGTGATTATGCCTGATCTACCTTACTATAGCTGTACAAATCTACACACTGCTTCACGCGATCAGCAGTTCATTGTGCCTATTTAAGATGTTTTAAGTTGGAAGTTTTAATGTAGGCCTATTTTACACAACAGTGGGAGGATAGCCTACTCACATTTTCTCGCGATCGACTGGAACTCAGCCCGCGATCGACTGGTAGACCGCGATCGACTGGTTGGGCACCCCTGCTCTACATCATGTTACCTGTATCCCTCCTCCAAAAAGCAGTGTAACATTTTGGAAACTGGGACTTCTAAAAGTGAGGCTTTTGTTTTTTTGAAGCCTTAACATCTGTGCCAGTTTGTGTTCTATGAAACAAGATGCATTTGATCGATGATCACTTGTTTCAAGGTTTCAAGGTTTTATTTGTCATATGCACAGCATATACAGCGTATATGTTGGCAATGAAAATCTTATGTCGCGTGCTCCTCCAACAACTCCACATACATGGTGCAAATAAGATGAATAAAATAGTGCAAAAAGAGAGAAGAATATTTACAATATCAACAATAAAGATTTGAGGATGTGAAATATATACATATTTGGAATACATTGAGAGTATTTAAATACTTTACACTGTTGAATGAGGAGGTATGGGCAGATGCATATATTACGTATAACAGATGTATATGGCAGATATGTACAATATATAGATATGTGTACTATAAACAGATATGTATGGCAGATGTGTATAATATATATATATGTATGTGTGTACTATAAACAGATGTGAGTAGACATTCACACAGCTCAGGAGTTCAGTAGTCTTATAGCCTGTGGTATAAAACTGTCTCTGAGTCTGGTGGTCTTGGTCCGGATGCTGCGGTACCGTCTGCCAGACGGCAGCAGACAGAACAGATTGTTGCTGGGGTGATGGGGGTCCTTTAATATCCTACCGGCCTTCTTCCTACACCGCTGGGTGTAGAGGTCCTCCATGGATGGCAGCTCTGTCCTGGTGATGTGCTGAGCAGTTTTCACCACCCTCTGTAGAGTCTTACGGTTGAGGGCGGTGCAACTGCCATACCAGGCGGTGATGCAGCCAGTCAGGATACTCTTGTCAGTTGTTTGTAAAGCGAGAAGTTTTTCTGAACCGTGTTTTGAGCAAGGCTGCCAAAATGTTTTCTTTTTAAATGCACCCGAGTAAAAAATATCTTCCTTTCTGCCCAGATTATACAATCACATTCAGCTATCCAGTAACTTGATGTCTGGCTGTGACTACTCGCTGTTCAAGGTAAGAGCATGTTTGTCTACCAACTGTCTTTTGTCTTAACTTTCTGTGTCTATAGATATCATGCTAATTAAAGGGGATAGGATACATAGATATCGTGCTAATTCAAGCGGGATAGGATAAAGGAATAGTGACAGATTGTCAAGGGCTTTGTCTAGGTTGGACTCTAAATAGATTACTATTTTCTACCATTTTATCACAGCCATGTTCTGCCTTGATTACAGCTAGCTAAATGCCTTTCTTGTCTTGCCTTTGTTTATTATATAAATGTTAGGATGTTTATAGTGCTGTAAGCTTTGACCTTTTTATATGTTGATGCAGGATGGGATTGAGCCCATGTGGGAGGATGGACGCAACCGACGAGGCGGCCGCTGGCTGATAACACTGTCCAAGCAGCAGCGCAGAGCAGACCTGGATCGCTTCTGGCTTGAGACCGTGTGTTCAGTCCTGTCCACGGTCTACTTTGACTATACCTTTTTTGATTAGTTCTATCTTTAGGCCTTCTAAAGGAAATACATTTTGTTGCATCCCAGCCGGAAAAGCCCAGATCTAAACGCTAGAAATGAATGGCTGAAATCCATTTGGTTCCTATGCTTTCAGTTGTAGAATGGAGCCATTGTTAATGGTATTAGTGACACCTGAGCATTTCTTACTCTGACAAGAGAAACTGTCTGCATTTGAAAAAGAACCATCAGAACTGCTCCTCCTAGATCTATGCATTTCTTTTGCAGCTGTTGTGCCTTGTGGGTGAAGCTTTTGATGACCACAGTGACGATGTGTGCGGAGCCGTCATAAACGTCCGCGCCAAAGGAGATAAAATAGCAGTATGGACCACCGACTACGAGAACAAAGATGCCATCACGCACATCGGGTAACTTAAAGATTCCACACTTATTGATTTCATTAAAAAAGTACATGCCAAAAATGCATTCACTCAATTTAAAGCAAATATTACCTGTATGGTCCAAATGTGTTTTCTAAATAATATAGCCATGTTTTATGAATGATAAAGATATTATTAGTTGTTTTACTTGTCAGGTAAGCTTATGAGTTGAAACTTGCTTCTGAGGTAGATTAACCCCTATTATCATGATTCAGCTTTTCAGACCTGTGGACAAATCCCTCTTGGGCTAAATATGCTGATACATACAATTTTGACGGTCTAAGCACACTAGTTTGCTACAGCAGATTAAAGTAATAAAGGCATTTGTGACAAATATGTATCTTGTAGAAAATGTAAGTTTACTAATGTGCAACTTTTTGCTTTGTGCCATTTGTTGGTTTTTTTTAAGGCAAGTTTACAAAGAGAGATTAGGAGTTCCTCCAAAAGTGATCATCGGGTACCAGTCACATGCAGACACCGCCACCAAGAGCAGCTCTTCAACCAAGAACAAGTTTGTTGCTTGAGGACCACAATCAACCACCGTGTCATTCTGTTGCCAGCATACATTTCTGTAACCTTTCCATGATCTAACTGACGTGATTGTCCATGTACAAACATTTGAAGTGAAGATATATTTGCTTCTTTTTTTCTTTTTGTCTATTTGTTGCCACTTTACCAAAGCTTTTGTTTATTGGGAGAATATTTGCACTTAAAATGTATCACTGATGTCAAAAAATATATAACATTTTTGTGGTGGAGGGCTGTAAAAGATGTTTAGATGCCCAAATTTCATTTTCAAAAGCAACTGCATATTTGTAAAGAATTTATTTCAGTTATCCCCCCCTCCTCTTGGCGTATGTCAGCTATTTTTCTTTGAGAACTTAACATTAAAGGCAAACAAAATGCACTGTTACTCCAGACAGTCAATTTACAATACGTTTTGACATCTTTGTGTGTTCGTTATTCAGTTTGACAAATTATTTAAAAGTCACTGTGTTGCAGAAAAGAGTTCTTGGATTTTCCTTTCAGACTGCTTGTGTAATATGTGAATCTGAGATGTCAACCATTTTGAAGCGCAGCAGATATATTTAACAGGACTTGCTTTATAAAGATTTTGGAATGTACCTTTGCCTAACAGGGAACTGCAAACTTGAATAGCACAAGAAACCGCCACTATATCACTCAGATTTATCACTTGAGCATATGCAAACCAAAATACTGGAGCTCTTGATTATATTTTTTCCTCATCCAGACTTATATCTAATTTTGAAGTTCAGAAAACTGAAGGAAGTCTGGAATTGGGAAAAGCCTTTGCTTTGCAGTAACACTTTAATGAGGATGTTTTCTAAATACTTATTGTTGGTTATGTTCTTTTGTACATTCTTCAGTTAAAATTGTATGTCGCATGAGTTGTGTTGGTCTACTGCTTTAATGAAGTGTTCATAGGTTAATTATTTCTGCTCCAGATTTAATTTCTTAGGTGGCATAAGCTAAAATGTCATTGTTTGGAGGGACCAATATGAGCCTTTGACGTTACCACCTTGCCCTGTATTTCTTAGCAAATGTTCAAGGGAGTGATCTAAAAAAAACATGTACAATAAAATGGGCTATGTAAAAAAATGTGTTTATTTATTGTGAACTGTTGGATAAATGTCATGACCATTTTCTGGTTTGGAAACTCCTATTTAAGTTGTGTTTGAGATGTGGAAAATTCATAACGCAATTTTAGGAAACTATTGAGAATAGTATAGATTTATATTAGGTTATTTTTATTTATACCTAGATATGATAATTAATCCCCACTACATTATACATCTTTTGTCTTTGTTACACTGACATTTTGTATTAAGTTTGTTCACATTTTTTTAGATCCTACTATTTAAGGTATGTAAGAGGGTTTCTGTCGCAGCTACAGTCATTTATTTCTCTGCCTTTGGACCTTTGTTAGGTATTAGAAATTGCATTTGGACTTAAAGAGGCTTAACTAATCTATGACGTCCATCGATCGCTTAGTTGAGAACAATAGCAGTACAGCCCCTACTGCTCCTATCAAATAAGCCTCCCTGTAATTTACCCAATCAATCAAGGCCCATTTTCACACGAGAGACACTTAAAGGGAAATTAGAAGACAGATCCACAGAGATGTCTCAGACAGTCGTAAGGTTAGGGATTTACG
Organism: Eleginops maclovinus; assembly: GCF_036324505.1. Classification (NCBI taxonomy): domain Eukaryota; kingdom Metazoa; phylum Chordata; class Actinopteri; order Perciformes; family Eleginopidae; genus Eleginops; species Eleginops maclovinus. Next base: position 6,488,510 of record NC_086371.1, read on the forward strand.
TCACAACGCAAATCACAAGCAGACGTTTTTGAAAGCCTTTTTAGTTGTGTTGCTGTTGGTAAAAAACAATGTGACAAACTGGGTATTGGAAGAGCGGTAAACCTTGCCTGGTAGATTTATCTTTCTGGTGGTTCTATTCTCAGTTCAGCTGTAACACAAGATCAAGTAAATTAACTCACTGCAGGTCCAGTAAATCTTTCAGGCCCCAGATGTTTTCAGATGCCCTCCTGGTACAGGTCAAAGAGATTATTTGTCCATTTATTGCAAGAGTGCGTGTTCCTGTGTGTGTGTGTGTGTGTGTGTGTGTGTGTGTGTGTGTGTGTGTGTGTGTGTGTGTGTGTGTGTTACATAAAGCAATTACATGTCAGTTTTATAGTCCCTCTAGATGAGTACAAAATGTGATAAAATATGTTAATGTAATTAACTGTCTGATAAAGTAATAACATCTTCTGATGGATAATTTAATTATTTCCCTACATGATATAATATCTCAAACAAGCATATAATTTAATTATTGCATCAAGGAGATGAAAAGCAGATGAAACTTGAACACATTCTGACAAATAAATACATTATCTTCACATTTTATTTCACCATTTACATTTAAAAACAAGTCTTGAATAAGACGATGATGCAGACTGATCACAACCATATATTGGCAGTTAAATTAAGTTTGGATTTATGCCAAGTATTTTTTATTCACTCTTGGTTCTTTTTTTCCACTTCTTTTTGCAGAGGATCACCTTTTGGGGCTGACATCTAAGGTGTGTTGATTTGATGTGTGACAGATGGAGGTGCTAACCTGTGCTAACACCTGTTTTGGTGTAAGCAACACATATGCTCCTTCTCTAGAGGTTGCAGGAGATAAGAAGATGCAAGAAAAACATATTGGTCCCTATGCAGCTGATTTAAAGCCATGGTCTGTATATTAAGGCATACTTTACCTTTGGATTTTCCCCCCAGTGGTAGAACTATTATACAGATCATTTACTTAAGTAAAAGGAGTTTGTAAGTCACCATTAAAAATGTACAGACGTGAAATAAGATATTAATAATAAACTCCTACTCAGATTGTTTCATTATGAATTCACATGTAAGCAGCTTGTTAATGTTGCAGCAGGTCCTGGTGGGTATGCAAGTATATTAGTAGAAGGTCTCAAACAAATGTAATAATTAGGTGCCTTAATATGAAGACTGGGGGAACAAAACTGTGACTTTCCACTTTTTAAATAATGCTGCCATTAAGTTGCACTAATGCGGCTATTGAGAGTGTAAAAAGAATGACTTACAGGGAGTTGGCTTGGGTTCACTGCCCATCTTATCAAAGAGAACGTTGATGTTTGTTTATTAGCATATGTTGTTACAGGAATCACAGCCAACGCTCACAGGCATTCCTGCATATACTGTAACCTATATGCTTCCCCCCTCATATGCACACAAAGTACATTGTGTGAATTATAACGGGCTGACATGCATTCACTTAGCCTACATAAGCTTTAATGCTGCACCATAAAGTACTGTAGTGTATAACCTCTCCAATGTGTTCATCATTTTTAACAGGGCCTAAGGGTTGAATGTATAGTCTGGTGAATGTAACCTATCTAATTCTAAAACTATAGATTATTATTGGATGCTACAAAATCCTCCACCTGGGCTAAGCCTTAAGATTTTGGGAACTTGCAGAAGATCTTTGCTTCCATTCAGCTACATTGGAAGTAACAAAATGCTCTCATAACTGTAAAAACAAAGCCTATTCAAATCAGAACGAGGTTTATTGCCGAGTAGTAGATCTTCTTTTTGTCTCAAGTACTTGAAAATGTCACCATCAACTGTGTCAGAAAGTAAAAGTAAACTAATTCAGCTGCTGCAGAGCGTCTCTCTTGTCTGAAGCTGCAGGGTGTGTGTGTAGCCAGAGGAGGGCAGAGTTCCACACTCAAGTGACCTTGCTAGCTTCAATTCCCGGGTACGTGCGGGCCGGGTCATAGGTCAATAGGGGGTGGGGAATGCAGTCGCATCCTTGCTAATCAGTTTGTGAACATTCGAAAAAAATATGACGATAAGGAAAGTCCTCATGTTTTTAGGTTAGAGTTTTGTTCCTCGACAAAGGTAATATACCTATTATATTGGTTTGATGCTTCAACTGGCGAGCATTACGGTGACCCAAATCAAACACACCCATGATGACCGAACAGGTGGACGCTGGGTGTGTCTAACATGCTAAATGCTAAACCGTACATGTTTGGTCCTCCAGAGGTGATCTGCGTCTACTGAGGAACTTCTACCTTCAGTGAGGTGTGTGAGGCCTTTCCGCAGTCTTTTTAAAAAACGTTTTATAACTGTCGCAGTTGTGACTACACAGTCTCATTCAGCTCAAGGCTACTGTTAAATGATTGAAAAGTTTTAGCTGCGCAGAGGCTGAGTGGACTGGTGATGGATTGGAAATGAACGAGGGTTGACCCTGAGGAGATAGTGGAGGATTTCGTGGTGGACAAGAGGAAGCACTTCAGACAAGTGAGTAAGCTGCAATAACACACAAATGGTGGTGATTGTCTCCAGATGAGCACTGTGTTAAAGCCGCTACTATTTCTTGCTTGTGTCTTCATGGCTGCAGCCCGTTTGCTTTTTGTTTTTACAACATTTCTGTGTGGTCATTCTGAAGTGTTATCTGATTTAATGGGTTCTATGTTGCTTAATAATGCTTGTTGCACCCTCCATGGTGTCGATACTCTTTGATTGTATTTGACTATTTAGTTGTTTTCCTCCTATCTAGTTTAATGCATAGCAGTTGCATGCACAGGCTGCAGGAGCCTTCTATAAAACATACTTAGGCCTATATTGTTGGTTTGGATATAAGGGCTAATCCTAATATGTGAATGATGGCTTGATAATGTGGTTGATTGCCTATACTTATTTTAATTAAAATGACTATGATATGACCTACTATTACTTCTATCTAGTTTCACACAAATACTGTGACTGGTACTTGTGTAACATATTAATGTAGCGTTCTCTTCTCTGCCACAAGGACATTGCTAAAGTCAGGCACTGATGTTGGCTTAGCTCAGTCTGTATTTTGAATTCATTCCAAATGGTTGAGGTCAGCATTCTCGGCGGACCATTCAGTTTATTGCGCAAAAAAACCTTTCTTTTCGAGATGTGCTCTGTGCATCGATCTATCGAAATATCTCTCACCCTGTGTAGTTGTTATGGATGATAATTCATAAACCAGTGTGCATGCTAGTGTGATGGTGACAATAGTGCATTTCTTTTGCACAAACTGTCCACAAGGAGGCAGTATAACTATACACTCGATTTAAGCCTTCAATTCTCCCCAACCTTTGGTAGAGGATATTGGGATTCCACTGAGTGTGTCTATTGCACCCACTTGAGAGAGACGATATCTGTAAATAGCTGCTGTGTGTCTTATTTATTTATATACCTAAACCCACCCACAAAAAATCCACATTACTATTCGCCCCCTATCGCCTTAGGCACCTGTCAGCCCCCTGCTCACCAGCCCCTGTACATCGCACAAAGGGGACGGGGAGAGTCGAGCCGTGCACCCTCCTCTTGACTGATGCTTCTGTACCACCTCCTATGCACAAGTGCAGAAGTTAGAAACCCAGTGACATGACACCACTTTGGATTAGGCTGGCGCATAAGAGGTTGTAGATGGTTCTTTGTGTCTGCAGGAGGTGCTGCTTCCCCCTGTGCGTTGCGGCAGACCTGTCACTTAACTATATTTGTCTTTGCTATACCTCACCAGCTGCTTCCTCTGAGGAATCTTAAAATAGGCTCAGCCGATTGTATATTATCCATGCAGCTGCTGACCGTGTCCTTGAGTCAGTGATTTTGTCATCTTTCTGTCTGATCTACAGGGAGCATTCCACTTATTTAGTAGTATTAGTGTCACATCACACAGAGACAAACATGTGAGCACGCACACTTAACACTGCACGTGACACAGCTTTTACATCAATGTAACAAGCCTTCAGAGTTAAATGCATATGTATCTTTCTACATGGAATACTGTTATTTATCATCATCAGTCAATGTCTTGAAAATGTCTTTTTATACCATTATTCAATAAGTTTCATACATTTCCATAGATTATATAATCACTCTGCGATTTTGCAGTCCACGGATTCATATTATGTTTACAGCATTTGTGCTATTATTTCTGGTGCCCTTTTTACGTTACTTGAAATCTTAATTATATGCCAGTAATATAAGAAAAGTTCTGAATCATACTTAATTTAAAAGACACTCAGAAGTATAGATTTCAATTCTGCTTTCAGTGTGCCTATCAAGCTACTTGTACTGTCTTATTCTAACATTTGTGAATGGTTGGCCGAGCAGCATGGAGGACTGCTATGAATAATAACAGGACAAATGCCAGTTTACTTGATTGGTATTCCTGAGGACATCTACATTTCTAAACTACACATGCCAGACCACATATTTTTGATAGTTATTGTATCAAAACACAATTCATGTGTTTTGTAACATCTCTTTTAGCTGTCACTTTGAATTGATTTTGCTATGAAAACAGATAATTTGAAAATCCTGCCTTTTTTGTCTCCCGTATAAAAGCCTGTGAACCCAGCCTAAAATGTGCACTTAACTTGTCCTTCCCTGTGTTTATCCAGTTTTAATCTCTACTGATGTGCTCTGTTCTGTAAACCACTTTGTGACAGACTTGTTTGACGGAGAAATCTTTGCAAATAAATTGAACTTTTCTTGACTCATTGCAAATGGAAAGGCTGTAGGGCTAAAAGCAGCCAACAGTGAGACGTGTAGCTCATATTTGCTCTCATCATTGCTTCAAACAGATCCATGTTCAAGTAGGGCTGGGCGATATGGACCAAAAGTCATATCCCGATATATTTAGGTTGAATATCGATATACGATATATATCCCGATATTTTTTCCGCAGAGTGAGAGCTGTGAAATGAAATGCTCAGTCAAAGCCAAAGCCAAATACGAGTAGTTTCATTGAAAACTCACTATAAAATGTAAACATAAACACTGTATAACAAAGCTCCGTAAGGTGCACATTTAAATAAATAAAATATCTTAAATAAAATTAGCCTTGTTTGGAGACAAGCTGTTTTCATCTCCCAGTCTTGCATGAAGTGAACTGTCACGCTCATATAAGGCTCACACGTCCTGCTTGACCACATATCGCTGGTCAACGCAAAATGGGTGACGTTAGCGAGCCGGCCTGCAACGTTCTGTCTGACTTCACTATACATTTGCGCCAGTGCTTCTCGTGCAAAATAGTTTCGACTGGGAAGCTCGTATCTCGGGTCCAGCTTTTTAATTAGCTCTTTGACCCCGACCTGTTCCACTGTTGCAACAGGGACCATGTCTTTGGCAATGTGAAAGGACACCACCTTTGTTATTGCACGCCACTTGTCGCTTTTCTTCTCATACGGCACACAGCGGGGAAATGAAGCTTGCAGTGAGCTTTGTTTTGGGGCTGGAGCTTTGTCGGGTTGGGGACGGCTTGTGCCTGTGGCTTCTGCAGTGCGCAGTTTCACACACTCTTCATATTGCACTTTGTGCCACGTTTTTAAGTGATGAAAAAGATTCGTAGTGCTTCCACCACTGGCTGCAATGTGCTTATGGCACTCCCTACATATAGCTTGGTTTTGTTGCTCGTCTGACAATTTGTATCCGAACCATCTCCAAATGATTGAGCTACTGCTTTTTCTTTTACCAACCAAGGGGCTCTCCACCGTACGCTCTGCAGACGTTGTTGCCTTCTCCATGTTTGTTGAAGAGTGCCAGAGTGTCCCTCCCCCTCCCCCCTCTGTGCATGAAAGAGCAATTTTGAACTATATCGATATATGCGATATGGTCTAATTCCATATCTTATTTAAAAATATATCGATATATCTTAAATATCGATATATCGCCCAACCCTATGTTCAAGTATGCGGAAGGCATTTCTATTTCCAAACAAGGCTTACCTTCTGGTATTGCTGTCTGTATTGCCCATGTCTAATGCACTGGGATTCCAATTTATTATTATTTATTTATTAAGGACTAACTTATGACGCACTTCATTTTTACTTTTGCCATGGAGGTAGTAATGTCTAGTTTGTTTGTTTCCTTTTGTACTTGCAGAAAATCAACACTTAATTACAGACCTTGAATATTGAATGTGTTAAACAGGTTAAAAAAAGACACAATATCTCACTGTTATCTCTGCCTGCTCTGGGAACAGACTGTGTAACTGGTTGTGCTTGTGTCTGTGCCGGGCACCACAAAGGTAAGCTATGTTATCTGTGCTTGGAAAATAGTATTGCTCAATGAAGTGAACAACCACTGTTAGCTTATCTATAAAGCAGTTCACTGAGTTATAGAGCGAGGGTACAGTGTGCTTGTCCTCGAAGGCCGCCCTTCTGTGTTGATGTAATTTCCCACGGCTGCTTCTGTGCATACACTGCTGCCACACACCAAAAATCACCTGTAATTAAGTGCAATTAAGTTTAGTTTGTCTTTTGTGTGCTTAGTTTTGATTATGAGAAACATAAGCAGCATTTCCAATAATCGATAAAAAATTGCACGGGTGTTGCAGGTTGATGCCAGCTTTAACACAATGCAATATAATGTGTCAAATTCCCACAGTATGTACTTTTACTTATACCATATAATAATACAAAGTATGCTCACTAAACTATATGTTTAAGAATTGCACTTGCTTTTGCATTTTTTCTTTATATATCATATATTCTAGGACGTTAAATGTGTATTATCACCAATTTAAAATGTTTGCTGAAAAACAGCCACTAGTAGTTGGAAACCGCTGCAAGATGGTGAACTCTTACCTGCTCCTGGTAGCTTTGTGCTCAGACCATCATGAAACAGCAACATGTGTGAGTGTGTTGCATAGTAGTACTACCCTTCTTCAGTTTCAGCACACATATTCGGTTTCAGGCAGGAAAAGATCCCTTGGCAGTAGTTAAATGAGCTTTCCCTAATGTCGGTCCAGCAGCCACTGATGTCATAGCTCCAGGATCTGTGCTATGTTAAGGTCTACTCCCAAATCATCGCCTCCATCTCTGAGCCTGCCTGCCTGAAAAAGTTGGGTTTTATGACCCATTTCCAGCAGGTGATTTTGGGGCAAAAATGAGCTGCTGATATATGCTTCTTATGCTGAGCTTGATCTTGACTTTGAGGTCAGCACATCATGCGTAAATGGTGTTTCCCTGGCAACATATTTCATACGAGAAAGGCAGATGAACGCAGTGGAGTGGTGGAGATCTCTTATCTAGGAAAACCACTCACTGGCTGCATGAGTTTTTGATGAGGGGTGATATTGTAGCACATAGGACACAATTGGCATATAGAGTATTGTAATTCATGTCACACCCTGTAAAATATATAGCGTTTTCCATCGGAAGGGAGCAGAAGGAACCACATCAAGGGAGTAAATAAAGAAGTATCAATCAAACAACAACACTTAAAAAAAATGAAGCAAATAAAGAATCATTATTATTTCTCACAATGAAAGGAACAAACCCCACTCTTTGATTTTACAAAAGCGTATCTCAGACGACAACCTTCTCTGCAAATATACATGCATAAAGTCCTAAAAAAAGGCTGTGTTTCTATTGGGGATGAATACCATCACACCACAGTTACTCTTTGCGTTCTGCTCTAATTATCCAGGCGATATCAGATATTGATATACAATTACATTTCTTGCAACTGCATTTTTCATGGGATGGCTAACAGGAGCCGAATATTGTTTGTGCAAACTAACAGTGACTCGCTCAGCCATCCAGATCTTCGGTGCGGAGGTTAATGCAGTGAAATCCTGCATGTTCGACATTTGTAACTATACAAAATTGCTGCTAATCCAAGTCTCCAGGGTTCAGTAGAGCGTGTATGTTTTCTCTGTCTGTGCGTGTGTGTGCATCGATTTGTTAGCTGTGTAATCCTCGATTGTGACAATGGTCAGTGAGATTAGGGGCTAGAACCACAGTGTTGGCCCTTTTAGGCGGGTAATGGGCAAAAAAGCGTGTTAATTGCCCTTGACTGGTGAAAGTAAATTAATTATTGATCGCTCTCTCGACTCCTCTTCTGTACTTACATACCCTTACAAATCCTTTTATCTCTGGCTCAGAGTAAGAACATTTCCTCTTTCCCCATCATTATGCTATCTGGCGAGCACGAGGACCACTAGCCAACCTTTTGAACCAATGCCTGTTTTTTGTTCCTGCTTGTAGCTGTGCAGTGTGCTGAAAAGGTCTGTCAGAAAATCTCACCTCAGTAAGAGGCTTTATCTGTCCACTGAACTTTGCTTCCTTTCTCACTCCACCTCTCTCTTTCTTCCTCCTCCTTTAATTTTCTAAAAGTTTCTTCTTCATGTTCGTGCCATCTCCTGCCTTCTTCCCCCACATACACCCACACACGCGTATACACCGCGCACACACATGTTCTCTCGCTCCCACACCGCAGCTGTTACAAATAAATAAGAGCAGATGAATAAAAACCGAGGTTGAGGTCTGAAGGCTGTGTCGTAAATTCATGACAGCGAATGTAAAGGCGTGGAAGCAGCACAGACAACAGCATCATTATTCTGCCTATTGATTTTTCCCTCTGTTGCTAAAAAGAAAAAGCCACCTTTTGTATATGAAATGAAATATAAACAAAAATCCAACATGATAAAACTGCACATGTTGAAAGAGTGTGTGAAACAGTGACTGCTGCCTTTTCTATTTGATGCTGTATTCACCATTTCCAACATGTTTATATTATATATCTCAAGTCAAGCTCAGAGGTTCTCTGATCTTTCTGTCATTGTCGTATACACTCAGTGCCGGTAAAAGTCTTGTGCTGTTTTTAGATCCTTCCACTATAGAGAGAAAAGGCTATGTTTAAAGGAGCAGTTCAGTGTTTTTGCTTATTCATCTGTTCATGCAGTATGAAGATAAAGCCAGTAGGCAGTATGTTTAGCTTAGCATGAAGACTTAATGCAGGGGGAATCAGCTTTCTTGACTACTAACTATTGCACTTCCCCTGGAGTCTCCGCTGGTTGCTCTGCATTGATGACTGGAGCAGATGTCAATCAAATACAGTGCAGGACCACACACTCCTGGCATGAGGTCTAATCAAGCTGCACAAGTGCAACACCTGTGTGTGGTGTGAAGGGTCTTTGAAGTGTCAGCATCATCAGCGTGAATTTTAAACAGCTGTTGCTATTTAACATGCTGTCATTTATAATATTAACATGTAGGGATAATAATAACATGCTAGTTAACAACCATTTGATATGAACTCACTGCTGTTTAGAAGAATATTTTTTGCATATTGGCATGGTGATGTGGGACCTTTACTTGTTGTCCGATTTAATTTTTCAGACACATTTTATATTTATGCTTTTTAGATTCTGATTTAGGGCTTCAATTCATATGAAATGATCTACTATATGGCTGCGCAATAGGGAGAACATCTAATTAAAAATATTTCTGGAAAAATACCTTCACTGATAGTGACAATATTGTAGGCATGACTATTGGTGCTTTGCTTTTACAAAATACTTACACAATGAAGCTTTGAAAACATAATCATCAGTTTTGTGGATATACTGACTCGCAGGGTATATGCAAACTATATAACAATTAAATTATTTCAGAAACTACAGTGGTATGCAAAAGTTTGGGCACCCCTTAGGAAAACCACTGCATCAGTTTGTCACTTGCTGAGCTTTTGAAGCAGCAACTTCATTTTAACATATGTTATACCTTATGGTAACAGAAACATCTCAGTAGTGAAATAACTTTTATTGGTCAAACAGAAACATGTTTATGTGCATTCAAACAAAAATAGGCATGTGCATAAATTTGGGCACCCCTAAGAAATAATTCCATTAATATTTAGTATTGCCTCCTTTTGCTGCAATAACGGCCTGTAGACGCCTCCTGTAGCCACAGACAAGTCCCTTAAGCCTGGCAGGTGGTATTTTGGCCCATTCTTCCACACAAAACGTCTCCAGTTCAGTCAGGTTTCTTGGCCTCCGTGCATGGACAGCCTTCTTCAAATAAATCCATACATTTTCAATGATGTTAAGGTCTGGGGACTGGGATGGCCATTCCAGAACATTGTACCTGTGCTTCTGCATGAATTCCTTGGTGGATTTTGATCGGTGCTTAGGATCATTGTCCTGCTGAAAAATCCAACCCCGGCGTAGCTTCAACTTTGTGACTGACTCTAGAACATTCTTGTCAAGAATCTCCTGGTACTGTAAGGAATTCATGTGGCCCTCAACTTTAACAAGTTTTCCAGTACCTGTGCTAGCCACACAGCCCCATAACATGATAGATCCTCCACCAAATTTTACAGTGGGCAACAAGTTCTTTTCATTGAATGCAGTGTGTTTTTTTCGCCATGCATACCTGTTCATGTTATGACCAAATAACTCAATCTTGGTCTCATCTGACCACAGTATTTTGTTCCAAAATGCTTCTGGCTTGTCCAGATGTGCTTTTGCATACCTCATGCGACTCTTCTTGTGATTAACACTCAGGAAAGGCTTTTTGCACATCACCCTTCCAATGAGCTCTTCCTGGTGCAAAGTACGCTGGATTGTGGAACGGTGAACAACTACACCATCAGCAGCCAGATGTTGTTGTAGTTCTCTGGAGGTGGTCTGTGGCTTCTCTGTGACCATTTTCACCATCCTTCGCCTGTGCCTTTCCCCTATTTTTGTCGGCCTACCACATCTTTCCTTCACACGGACTGTTCCTGTGGCCTTCCATTTCACAACTACGTTTCTGACTGTGGAGACAGACAGTTTAAACCTGTCAGATAATTTTTTGTACCCTTCTCCTAATTTATAATGTTGGATTATCTTAGCTTTCAGGTCAGTGGAGAGTTGTTTTGAGGTCCCCATCTTGCCACTCCCTAAGAAAGAACCTAGGCCAGGCACAGCCAGCTATTACCTATGTTAAATAGCCTTTTTCATGATTGGTTCCACCTGTCTTTGTAATTGAAGGTCTAATGAGCTAATCAAAGCAATTTTGTGCAGCAACCTGTCAGCTATAAATCCGTACAGGTGTTGAAATGAATGCTATTTATAAGGGTGCCCAAACTTTTGCACATCCCATTTTTTGCATTTTATTTTATTATAATAAAACTATGTAATGCTACCCTAAGAATTTTGGTCTGGAAAACACTAAAACGTCTACATCTTTGTAGGAAAACAAATGTTGTTGCTGTGATCTTCTATTATAAAGGAAAAGCAAATTGTCATGAAATCTCAGAGGGGTGCCCAAACTTTTGCATACCACTGTATTTTTACTCATGTGGTTATGAATGTTGTACTACTTATTTCAATAGATATAGGATTTGAAAATTCCTTACTTTTGGAAAGGACAAAACCAACCTAGCCCGAGATTCTCAGACAGCCAATACCTGCTGTTGATGCTGTACGATATGTAGATATGCAAGTCACGTGATACATGTCTGATTAGAGGAATGGGAAAGACACACAACAAAATAGACCCCCACCAATGCAGCAGTGGTTGCTTCTCTGTCCTCAACCGCACCATAACTGAGGTTGAACTTGAGCTACCTGAGTTTGTCTTCTTGCATGGCCTTACTTTTACTGTATGTTCCAGTTCAAATGTCACAAGTAAAATTCCATTCATATTCATTGCTCTCGGTGACTTGAGCTGCTCATACTGTGACATCTTTATCATACGAGGACCTTGAATGCTTCTGTAGCATTTCTACTCTGATAATTGAGAGAGCGATTCAGACAGAACTCGGGCTTTTGTGTGTCCTCGGTTTTGTCAGGAGGGTTTTCTTCTCTTTGAGACTGGGATCTTTATGGTGATCTAATCTATCGCATTTAGGTTTTTGGTCAGTTGAATTATGTCCTTTCAGTTTCTGACCAAGAAAGCAATTTCTTTTCGGCTGAGGTTTACGCACTGAACCATTTCACCGACTTGCCTTGAAGAAAGTTAGAGGCAGAAAGTTATCTATGTAATGACCACTTTACTTCTACATCACTTTTTTCATATCGAGTTAAATACATTTTAAAATCTTCAGAACATGGGTGGGAACAATAGTAGAACATGGATAAAATCAAGAGGAAACGTATCACATTGAATTTTACAGTGGTTAGGGTAAAAATACAGTACTTCCCTCCCATTAATCCAGCCTGCTAATATGCTGTACATCGTACTGTGGAAATAAAGTGTGTTGGGGAGAGGCCTAGCTGGGATTCAGTGACATTTCGTTCCCTTTAATCCTGTTGTTCCGGGAAGGTTTGTTTCAGTAAAGGGTTTCCTCTGTCATTTATTCCTTTTCCATTACATGACCCATGAATGATTCAGGAGCCACTGTGTTTGTTGCAAATAGTCATTTATTTTTTATAGTAGCTTTATCTTGACTACCCTCTCCTGTCCTAAACCACCCTGCTGGATCGCGGTTGGGTTTTCATCACTGGCGGATGAAGTGCCACGCGGGCATTTTTTTCTGACCTGCCTGGATGCATGAATTCATAAATTGTGGATGTGGTACTGATGGACTCCCTTGTTTTCTCTGATGACATTTCCATACCCTGCTCACTGTGCAAAATGTCATTTTGGCTCATGAGCATCACGCCATTGCCTTTTACGGTGATACTGCAAGTGTTTCAAAACGGCATAGATAAATCCGCACCATTTTGCACATCTTCTGCACCGAGCCCACATGATTGATTTTGCCTTTACCACACAGAAAATGCTTTTCACTAGGAATACAAATGCATGCGCATCATTAATTGGCTGTGGGTGGTGGTTATGTGCTTCTAGGTATCTGTTGGGTCAGCCTCATTTGATGCCACTTACTGTATAGCTGGTCTGGATAAGTAGCTATTTTCTGAATGACCAAAATATCAAATGAGATAAATGCCTTTATATAACAGGTGCTCTGTTAGAAAAGGAGAGATATAGAGGAAAAAAGTTGATCCGTAGACCCCAAGCAATTAGTCAAGGTATAATGAAACCGCACATCATCTTATCATGGCTGCGGCTTATCATAAAATAAACACTATATTGAATTGAGGCATTTATACTGTGATGAATTGATTTGAGTTTTGACCTCAAGAATAGATATAAAGCTGCAATGTGGCAGCGACCTGAGAGAGAGGTGGGATTGGGTGCAATGAGGCCATCCAAAATCTCTCTTTGGGCAGAAAAAAAAAAAGCGTGTCTGCCGGTGGGTGTGATTGTGTCTGAGAGAGAGCACCAGTACACATGCAGTCTGTGTGTCCCCAGCTGGAATGATTTCCCACAAGCCTCCAGGGGACAGTCAACTCCTTGACTTTCCTTTACCTCAAGCTAGTGGCAAAATCAACGTCCGCCTCGATCTGCAGCTTTGCCAGGTGAGAATGGCAGCCTCATTTAGTTAAATGTTTTTCCTTTTTTCCCGACGAGCTACAGCTTGTAAAAGGAGTTCAAAGAGAAGTTATCTTGTCCTTTCCTCACAGCACGTCACCCTCTCTCAATTCAATCCTCTCCAACCTTCCCTTTCTTTCTCTCTCTTTCTTTCCCTCCACATCTCAAGATTAATAATGCAGCATAACTGATCCCCCCCCCCCTTATTTTATCTTCGGCAGATAGTGCTTGTGCCAGCACAAGCTAATTTTAGAGGATGACACTGCTGAGTGCCTGCGATAAGCAGCTCACAATGAGCGGGACATTATTTTCTTTCTCTCTCAGGTTCAGTCCTTCTCAGGTGGAAATCACTGTAAACACAGCGTGTCCCAGATCTTGTAGATGGCAGAAATGCAGAACACATTTTTGCATCATTACCCAAAGTTTTGGAGTTTGCAGCTTCCAACGCCTGTTTCATCCTTACTTGTTTAAAGGTGCAGATGCAAAGGCACAGTCTTTTAGAAAGTCTGCTTTTATTCACAACAAACACTAGGCAGATATTTGCTTTTGAAATAACTGTATGACTGTAATTGTGTATTGCAGTTCAAAATGGTCCTAAATTAGATGCAAATAAAGTGTCACAGCCTCTGAGAAAATCATTGATATTGCAAATTCAAAGCACATTATGCCCCTTTTTCTAGGGATAACAAGTGCCTAAAGAGGCATTTTTTCGGCAATTAACAAAGAGGTTGACTCGATAACAGCAGGGGGCCCCACATCCTGGCACAGCAACACGACTGTTTAGCATTCCATGCTTGGAGCCCATGGTGCTAGTGTTTATCATAGCAAATGTATTATTCATTTTCAAGCCTTCAAAAATATATTGACCTCAGTATTTGTCTAACCTAATCATGTTTATTTTATCTGGCCCATGGCGTGTAAATCATGCTAAATCAGCTTTAATTACACTCATGTTGAATTTGTCTACAGTGGAGGTAGTAGAGATTAGATTCAAGGACAGGATTAGTTTTTTGCTATCACCAAAATTGTGTTGCATCCTGCTCTGTGTGTGTTGCTATGCTGACATGTGGGCGTATGCGTTTGTGATCTTATCTGACGAGGGAGATAATTGGAATTTATAGGAGGTAATAGATAACGTAGATGTACATCCAGCCAAACTGAAAATAGCAGGAGCAGCAATATATGTCCTATCGTGGCTATTCATTTTTCGAGTGGTTTAAGATGGGAAGCCAGTGGGTAACGGTGGAATTTATAGCGCATACTGAACCTGCTGCACCTGGGATTTCTCCTTCTTTTTTTAGCGCTGGTAAACCACATGCGTGAGTGCAGGTGGCGCTTGTTCATAACCTGGGGATTTCACTGTATGCAGCACCACATTATCTCTTACAAAGTATTCTAGGGTCTCAGAGGATGTTTTAGAAGCTGTAATCTGTTCTCTCATGTCTGTAGTTTATGCTTCTGCAACTTTCTTCCACATCCTAAGCCACTGTGCTGATTGCAGAAAATAAATGTGTTCAATTATTGTAAGCAGCACTTCAGAATGTAGTGCCAAAATAATAGAAAAGAGAGGATGTATAAAGGCCCTGTCACATCAGCATTTACAATTTGGGATGAAATCAATCTATTTAAATGGCATCACTGTGGTCTGTTTTGCTCATACGGGGCAAGTCGATCTGTGCTTATCTTGCTGGCTTTTATGAACGTGATGAGAGCTTGTGAGCCCCTACTGGCAGAAACTAGTGTAGCTTATCATTGTTGTTAGGGAATGTTTGGTTTAGGTAGTTAAACTTTGACACAGCTCATCATTTTCTCCTTCCTCTTTCTGCTTTCCCATGGCATAGGTCTTTCGGCCTTGGGATTGCTGTAGTCTCCGTTAAGGAGGGGCAGTTTGGGCGCATTGTTGATGCCAGTCTATGACCGAGCACAAGCTACCATGAGATAGTTATTGTTCAGAGACGTCTAGAAGCCCCTCTTATCAGGAACTTAGGTTCCCTGGCGCACATTCTTTTCTATGGACGACAGCTTTAGTTAGATTCAGGGTCCATATTTGTCTGGTATCACTGATGAGGAACGTTGATTTTACACTTAGAACTAGTTAAAACCTCGGACTGCAGTAGAGTTCTTCAGAATTGGTCGGGCAACCGCTCTGTCAACTCGTGCCTGCAGCAAATGTCTTGTCAATTCTCCGGCTGTTAGCTCCATAATAAACCTTCAGTGTTTGCCATCAAAGTCCCAGCTCTCCCTGTGTCTCTCATAAAGTTTCGTCTCCATTGCTCCAGAAGTTTCCATCACAATTGTCATTTTGTCAGAGTGTTAACCTGCTTCGCACAATGTTTTAAACATTTAAGAAGTTGGTGCCTTAAAATATTGAATAAATGAGCAGGCTAACAAGCTTTCTATGAAAAGATAGCAGCAGCTAATGCCCCATTTTCTAAGGCTGCCAAGTCTTGTCTTGGTTTTGACATAATATTACTGATATTGCTCCAATACACTATTGCATTACAAAAAGGTGTTCACCTAAAATGTTGAACACTTTTGAAAGTTAAGGGCATTAATATGGTGTGCTTTAACAGCAAAGTATAGAAGTTGGATATATAAACAATTTTGTGCTCCAGAAACCGTTGTAATGAACCTGATATATGGTGATGACAGCAAAAAGGCAGCCCCACAAAACAAAACAAGACAAAATCCAGGTATCAAGGAGAGTCACAGGGCTTTCTGTTTGCGTAGAGGTGAAAATTATGTTAGCAGTAATATAAAAAAGTTAACTATGAACATAATAAGCATTTTAAGGTGGTCTAGATATTCTGCCTGGTAGACTTGTATACCAGATTGATAATCATGTAACTCTGTTTGGCTTTCAGATAATTGCAGCACATCCAACAATACTGCGACCTGATACATGATCATTTGGTCACTATCATCAGGATATTACATGTTCATACGGTTTAATCTCTGCCAGGTGTTCAAACCACCATCAATAATATCATTGTGTTTAAGAAGAACAAAGGTGTCATTTCAGAAACCTGTGAATAAAGCGTGTCTTTATCCTTTACATCGGATATATTGTGTTGAGAGTAATCGGTCACGGTTAAAGGTTGGAGGAATGTATGCAGAGATTCTTGTCGTATTCAAATGAATGTTTGACAAATGAGTTTCCCTTGAAGACATATGATACATTATTAGCATTTTATTATAACTAATGATGTGGGTGATCAAGATTATGTAGAGCAGATAAATCATTTTTGCTTCCAGAGATTTAGAGAATGAGAATTCTCTAAGGCTCTTTACTGGGCATTAAACCCAGGTCAAAGATTATTTCTTTAGTCCATTTTTAAGGGGATACTTTTAACTCTGGCCTTCTTTTTTTTATAGTTTTGCAATCATGATGATTGATCATGTCGAAGATTTCACTGGAGCTGTCGAGGCTCACAGCAGAAAGGGCCTAAGCAATTCCCAAAGCCCATAACCAAAAAGAATTAAAGCCCAAACATACACTATGTGTGCTTAATTACCTCTTCAGTGGCAGATAACCATGATAAAAATCCACTATACTGCATCCATATTGCATATAGTGGTAACCATGGTAGAGGTCGCAACTTCTTCATCTATATTGCATGCCTTCTGCAGGAATAAGTCCCCTCCCAACATCTATACTGCATTAATACTGTAATGATAGCAAAGGTAAAGGTCTTCCCACAATGCATCTGCCTTACATTAGTCTTGCAGAAGCCGCTGCAATCTATTCTTTTTAAAAAGTGATAAATGGGAGTTGAAGACTTTCAGTACGTTGCGACTTTGACCTCATATTTCAAGCAACTGGGGGCTCAGCTATTCTTTTTGCCGTCTGACGGCTGAAAAGCAAGCACATTTGAATTTTTTTGACCATTTCTTCGGAGGGCAGGTCAACACTATAAAAGTGGTGCTGTGGTGTGATGTGAAAAACAGTTTGTATGGCGGGGAGGGCCTTGGCCTGTTTTATAAGGCTGGCTTTGAGATGGACTAATAAACATATAATACTAGAGAGAGACAGTGTGAATGCACAGACCAATCTATCATTTTTAGCTCTGGGCGTTGTGTACAGTCCAGGCTGTCTTAAGGCTTTATCATGGGAGTTGTCGTTGCAGGACTAATGTCCTCTAAAACTGTACTGAAAGACAATTCAGGTTAAGAGTTGTTGGTTGCAAAGGCACAGGGCAGCCTCTGTTGGGAATTTCAATCTGCATTCAAGACGCTGCTTCCCTTCCTCAACCACTTCCTTCTGTCCTGCAGCCACCACCAGAGTAAGCACACTGACTGACTTAATTGAAAAGGAGTTAAAAACGTAATTTGTTTAAGCAGTATGTGTTGAAATGTTTGTCGCTTAGTATTCACAGATCAGTCCCGAATGTTGAATTGTCTTTATTCTATAGGCACACAGTGGTCTTGATTTTATTTCTTGATATGAAAAATGAAACCACGTTAATTATGCTGGGCAATAATGGGTACTCGTGTGTATGAATTGTATTGGGGGTATTGGCATACGTTTTTTTGCCAATCCCAAGTAGCAAGCCCTTGAGCCCAGAAAAACCTGGTATGAACCCACTGTTTAATTTCCCCAGTGAGTAAAAACTAAACAATACCTCTTTCTCTTTTCACTTGCTTTGAAGTGGAGATCCAACACGACTTTTCATGGTGTTGCATTCACAATAAAGTGGTAGAAGGAACACATGGACATTTTGTTTCTTGACTTATTTCATGAATACTTTCATATGTGTATCTCATGGTGCATTGCTCAAATGCACAACGGGGTCCCTGCTGTCACCATAAGCAGCTACTGAATACGCCATTCTGCTTTAATGACTAAAAAATGAATGTGTGTTTGAGTGTTTTATGTCTTTTTATGTTGGTTTGAGACATTCATTACAATCTGTTGTCTCTTTAGAATTTATCCACTTGTGGGTTATTTATCAGCAATCTGTCATGTTCATTTTCATTGGTTTTATGATTAAGTATCCCATATCTTCTGCAAACATTTTAATAGCTTTTTCAGACCGTGTTATTGTTATTTAGGCAGGATTCCTCCAAATGACACAAACATTTCTTTACAATTATTTCATGCGATCAAAGATGTCTTTATCTTTCTGGACAGACAGCAGCATCACAGTCAGCTATGGTCAGAAAGGTCTTGCCCACTCTCTTTTAACACTGCTGCACTGAGCTCTGAAACTGGTTGAATGGGGCTAAGCCTCAGAGCAGATCATGCCAGCTGCTAGAATTTAGAACCACACAGCAGTCGAAAAAAAGGTGCCCTGTACCTGAACTCAAACACAATTTGTATTTATTTACTTCCCCAGAATATAGGGGTTATTATCCTTCTTTTTGCAAGACAGTGACTTTTATTTATACATCTTTCCATACTGTAAAGAAATCCTTTCTGCAAGCTGAGGCACATTTTACATGCCCCCACAATCATAATCATGTTAAATGAAAGGCTGTCTGGCTGATGATTCAAATTGAGCTGTGGAGACTTTTGATTGAAAGATAGGTTGAGAATTCTGATTGCTCATTTGTTCCATTGACAATGGTCTAATAATACCCTCAATCCCGCTGTTTTGTCACAGTGTTATTCTGAAAAATATAGTTGGCAAAGAGGTCAAAAGAATAGAAAATTATATCATAATACAATAAGTGAATTGGCCAAAAGTGTAATATCATCGCCCTATTCCCATTATATTATCGTTTCACTGGATGAACACCAGTTGATACTCGGGTTTCAGATCCAGAGTCGGCATTATAAGATTTTACGGGGCAGATGCATCAGCAATCCTATCACAACTCGGTAAAGCATTACGTCAGGCTGCCCAACAATCAAAAACTGCAGACACCATGGCTTTTCCAGGATGGATGTGGAAAAGCCTTGCTTGTGGGGTTAAAGAGTACTGCCATTCCATCATGGTGACGGCAAGACACATAATCCACATGGGACGTTTTAATTGAGCATCGTCGATTTGAAAGCCCCACAACCTCATCAGGTCCCTGAAGTGCTGAGCTGGGCCTTTGCTTGTTCGCTACAATCTTGTGAACAATTGCCTGACATGGAGTTGAATTTCAAGTTTGCTTCAGTGATGGGATCAAGTCCAAGTGAGCTGATTACCTATATGTTCTGTCTAGTATTGAAACGGAAAATAGGAATCTTAAATCTAAACAGATACTAAGCTGTTTGGTATCTTAGCCAGCATAATGCAGTGGTTTTCTAGAAAATATAGTATGAAGGATATACTGTGCCATTGATGTATATAAGATATCAATTCTCACAAGAACATGAGGCCCGTATGCTTTATTCTACGGGGAAAATCTGCGTTTTCCTATGAGGGCGCATGTCGAAAGTAAGAGGACACAGCGCCCACACTCACCCAGTTTAGAGAAAACCCTGAAATATCTAGGTACATAGTTACATCTTTAAAGGAATTGGGCAAATGTCTAAACTGTGGAAATGTAGATTTATACTGCAGAAAAAGTAATGTTGTTGTCACATATTAATCTGCTGGCTTGCACGTTTCATCAATTTGTGCCAAATGTGCAACCCTAACCCTCAGTGCCCCAAATGGTCTGCCGTTATAGAAGAAAAGCTATTTAATAATATGTTACTGACAAAACTATTTTCTGTTCTAGAGCCGAGAAGCTGAAGCAGGCAATATTTTTGTCCATCTATTGTTTTTAGCAACATGTCTCAGTCTTGTCGTCTGTTAATGGGGGGTTTCTCATGCTTTCCTGTACCACCCCTGGTGTCCAGCAGATGTTCCTAGTGTATTCCCTTTTCTCCTTTGTGCAGTGCTATTTAAACCTTTTTTCGAATGTATTTTCCCCATTTTAAAATCTTCTTAATTAGCATAATATCCCTGGCATATGGTTGCACTGATTTCCTGGGACTGTCTTTAATGAATATGTAGGTATGTCCATATGAAGCTGGTAGAGACTCATTTGGCGCTACGATCAAAGTTTGGAAAAAACTTTTGCAAGAGCTAATTCTGACCAAGTTTGTAATTTCCATGTCATAAATAAAGCTAAATTAATACCTATGTAGGGAGAGAACTCCTCTAAAGGTGACATTTTGTTGGCGGTTTCTTCGAAATAGTGTTTTGAGACCACAGATAATACAGATCACAGTGAAACATGGGTCACCTCACCCAAGTGACAGATTTGTATGGTTCCAGACCTGACACATGTAGATGCCAAGTGAAACTGTACCCAAAGAGCATATCACCTGTCATCTCAACAAAAAGAGGTCTTGTCTTTTACTGTTAGTACTTTATGTTCCTGTCTGAAGTAAGCCTCGCTGTGGTTTACGTTTCCCCAGAAAAGCTTATGACTTTTTCTTTTCCTGTGAAGTGAAACAATCGAACTGTATCCTGTATCCTGATCCACAGTAGTCTTTTGTTCTTGCATTGTACTCTGGCAATAATATGTTGTTTACATACACCATGTAGGACAGGAGCTTTCAAAATATACTATCCACCTAATCTGCCTTTTTGGGCACTTCTACAATTCCTAAATTCAATTATCGCTAAGATGTGTGCAACACTGACTTGAATATCTTTCGATTACAACTGAAAACTGCTTCGAAACCACAACTTTTAGTGGAGTTCTCTTCAGTAAAAAACCTACTGGTTGTGCTAAACGGATACACTAGCTTTCCTTCTGTTGTATTTTCTGGCAAAGTAGTTGCTCAAAGCTTGTCAAAGCCATGGTATTAAGCCCCAATTGCTGTTACCACAGTAAGCACAGGTGTTGCCTAATAACACAGGACATTTTTTTCGTACAACTTGCAACACTGCCTGCTGTTGTGCGTGCATGCATTATTTTTCAGACAAAAACCTGATCATTTGCACATTAGGGCTGTAATGTATAGGATTTCCACAGTACAATGCAAAACCGTAACATAATAAAATAAATAATGAAATAATCAGTCAAAGAAAATCAACTGAGTAATAAATCTGATTAAGTGCATTTAACTGTTTATGTTACTAAAGTATACAGCTACCGTAATTTCCGGACTATAAGCCGCTGCTTTTTGCACAAGCTTTGAACCCTGCGTCTTATAGTCCGGTGCGGCTTTTCTATGGATTTTTCATGATTTTTGTGATATCGTAAGAGGTTTTGTTTTGGTTTGTTCCGCTGTTGTACGGCACTACTTTGTCTGGCGGAAGGGCATGTGATCAGACACACAGTCACGGGGGAAAAGAGTGGTATGTTGGTCACATGTCCGTCCGCCAGGCAAAGTAGTGCCGTACGAATTAGCGCGAAAAAGAGACTAGATTAGCAGGAGCAAGACGAGTATTACAGGAGCAAAGGAAGCTTTCATCCACAAACCCTCATTATGGCAAACAAAAGAAATGCATATGATGCAGCTTTTAAATTAAAGGCAGTCGATTTGGCTCTCAACCAGGGAAATAGAGCTGCTGCACTTACCCTTGGTATAAACGAATCAATGGTGAGACGTTGGAGACGCCAGCGTGAAGAACTGGCTCAGTCCAAAAAGACGAAAAAAGCTTTCAGAGGTAATAAAAGCAGATCGCCCAAACTTGAAGACTTTATTGAAGACTGGGTGAACACACAGAGAGCAAACGGGCGAGGTGTTTCAACTGTGCAGATCCGACTGAAAGCCAAAACAGTCGCCACCGAAATGAAGATAGAAAATTTCAGAGGTGGACCATCCTGGTGTCACAGATTTATGAAACGAAAAGGACTGTCCATCAGGGCGCGGACGACTGTGTGTCAGCAACTCCCTCCCGACTACGCGGAAAAAATAACAAACTTCCGCAAATTCACACTAAGAAAGATATGTGCATATTCTCTTACATATGGTAATTACACATTAAAACACCTGCGGCTTTTAGTCCGGTGCGGCTAATGTATGAACAAAACAGGATTTCCCCTTAATTTTAGCTTGTGCGGCTAATATTCAGGTGCGCCTTGTAGTCCGGAAAATACGGTATATAATATACATGTAAGCATCACTGTAGCATGTAAAATGAACCGTCCTGTGATTATTAACCATTCACATTTATTGTGGGTGCTGGTCCTGCCTATTGATATAAACCAATGTACACAGTATTAAAAACAATTTGTATACTACGGTATACCACAAAATGGGTTTATGGTAACAACCCTACTCCACATTTACATGAAAGTGCTTTTGTTTGAGATTAGTTCTGCATGACTACTCTGAGAGATCTGCCTTATTACCCGGCACTGTCTGCAGTGAAAGGAAAATAAAATCACTTCACATTACCTGGAGAATTTTTCACTTGTTTTAGAGTAATAAGATCTGTAAGGATCATTACTGGAAGAAATGACTTGTAACAATGGATATTGTTTGCAATAAGGTGCTGCCACGGCCATCACCCGTAATGTAATAGGGAACAGTGTTGTGATGGACTGCGACGAGGGCAGCTCCTGACGTTCACCTTGAGATAAGGGTCATACTCCTGCCTCATAATCCATAAAGGAGCCATAATAGCCTCTCCTTCTGCCAGACACAACCCTGTTTTTACACCAAAGTAGAACAACACTGACTGAACAGAACTTTTATACTCTCACGACCTAATTGCACACATTCTGGCATGTAACACAGCACAGACTCGTGTGTTGCATGCAATGAGAGACATGCAAACAAGTATGCACACACGCATGACCTTTTAGCCTCGGGCTTTCTATAATAACACAACATTGTTTTGTTATAGTATAAGGCATGGAGAAGTGATGAGAATATGTGGAGAGAATTTGGGTTTGATAAACAAGAAAGCCAGTTTCATTCCTGCAGAACTTTGTATTTTATGGATGTTGGAGAACCTTGAAAACCAGTGTTTAAAAGACTAACACAAGAGAGAGACTGACAGTTATTGAACAAACACATTCAATTTGCCTTGTTTATGGTTATTTGGATACCAATGCTTTCAGTTTTTGGGGAAATATTGCTTTGCTTTTAACACCACTGATGCTCTTTCAAGTGATAAAAGGAGAGACAGAAGTAGAAACTGAGTGACAGATTTGTTGACAGGTAATGTTGTTTTGCTCCTCTCTGAGAGGGTTCAGGCCCTTGACAGAAGTGATTATGACTGCTTCCTAGCTTTAACTAAAAAAAACTGAAAATGAATTTACTTTACTGTAGAGCACAGTTTTTATGCCATGTTTCTCATATTTGCAGTATGAGGAACATTAACTTGTGTGCATGTATAAACTCAAAGGGAGATTTTCTATGATCGTTAGTTGAATATGTTACTTTGAAGAGTACATTTACCATTACATTGTGATTACTAACTATATATAACAATCCATCCTAACACAGCGAATAAATTGTCAACCAAATGACCGACTTCTTGAAAATGACTTTGCGAGGGCAGCTGTCTTGTTTTCAGGGTGGTGTATATCAAAGTCATCTAAATGTATTCTAATTTTTGCTGTCAATCATTTTCAAGGTTTCAAGGTTTCAAGGTTTCAAGGTTTTATTGGTCATATGCACAGCAGATACAGCGTATATGTTGGCAATGAAAATCTTATGTCGCGTGCTCCTCCAACAACTCAACATGCATGGTGCAAAAGATAAATAAAGTAGTGCAAAAAGAGAGCAGGTGTCATGCTTCTCAAATGACAGATATGGTAACCCTCTTGCTTTGGCACCAAACTCTTCCACGCTTCAATCTTTCAGGAAACTGACTTTTCAAATGTATTTCCTCTACAATGTCCCATCGCCTGCAGCTATACTGTGTCCATTAATGAATTGTAACGCTGTTGTGGTCATTATTATGAGTTAAACTCGGCCACTATAATCTAATGCCATGCCCATATACCAGTGATGGACACCACAGGTCTGAAAAAGAAGGCTATTAGAATTGGAGAGAGAGAAGGAGAGGAACACAGGCACAAAAAGAGAGACACAATTGGACTTAAGTGAGCAGCCTAATGCTTCTACCAGCAGCTGTCAAGCCATCTCACAGCCCCAGTGCTAAATGAACTCCACGGCCCTATTGTTCACACTCCGCCCACCTCCTCCACCTACCTCTGTCTTCCTCGCCCTCCCTCTCCTGGTTCCCCTCTCCTCTCTCGGAAAATGGGCACCAAGAATCCATTCTTCCCCCACAAATCAAATCACATTATATTGTCATTTTCCATCTCCACTTTGTCTCTCCCTCCCGCTACGTACTCCTCAGTCTATAATTCTCCTATCTCTCACCCTTTTCCTTCCTCTGCCTGCCTTTCTCTCTCCCTGCCCCCCTCCAGAGAGCATACTATGTGATGAAAGATGCAAGTCAAGGAGTGAGGAATTTTTCCATTCCTAAGGTGTAATCCCATCAGATCAGCGGGAGATGCTGGGCTCAAAAGACACAGGCAGCATGGATGCTTCTAAGTCTGGTTTTAAACATTTCTTATCTCTGCAGTGCCTTTTTTGAAGCCAGAATCATGCACAAGAGAAAAAAAATTTAATAGCGGCAGCATTTGGTTTTGTTGAGCACAGTCCTTCCTACCCAAGTGGAATGACATTTCAATGTTCTCAAAGTGGATGTCTTCTTAGCTCACGGTGACCTTCCATTTGTGATGTGTCATGTTCCCCACCAATTGTAATGGCTTACATCTTTTAAAGAGAACTCAAAGACACACATAAGGAACGTGTAGTATGAACACACACGCATCAGTGTAGACACAAAGAAACACACAGCCACATCTCTCCACCTGCATGAATGATCATCTCCAGAGGAAGTCAGAGAGGCTATTTCAGACGCTTTAGGCTGCATGCTGTGGTCAGTCTATTTAATAGAGGAGCTCTAAATGAAAATGTAGACTTCTACGAGGGAATCGACCCCCCTCATCAGAAACACCTGCCTCTGACCTTGCAGAGATCAGAGCTTTACCACCCGTGGCCAATATTATGAAATAACTACCCTGTCCCTCTCACCAATCCTCCTCTTCACTCCACCTCTTGGCTCTTTACGAGTGGAATATCAAGAGGGCCTCTCTGAATGCCTCCCCCCAGGGCACAGCTATGCACATATATCCGAGAGTCCAAACAGAGGAAAACAAGTGAATAAAGCCGGTCCCTGAGGGTATCATGACCACAGCCTGATTGTGTTAGATCCTGTGTCCATCACCAACTAGTGTCCTCGCCTCAGCAGGGAAGACCTGTGAACCCCCCCGGCGTAAAAGATTGTGAGGTGAGGATTAAATTCTATGGCTTTGAACAAGTCACACGGAAGTTTATTACATGAGGGACAGATGGCTGAAGCAGGTGGAGAATGGATAAGTTCACAAACCAAAACGGGCACAGTGGAGAAGTAAAAACAAATAGGTGGTTATATTAATATTAAAAAAGAAGTTTAACAAAATGATTGACATTCTGTTATTGAATCCAATTATAGTTATTAATGTATCAAAGTCATTTAACAATCAGGATATTCTGTGATCTTCATTTATTGTTTTACTTAAACCGAGAACAAAGTACAAACATAAAAGGCAAATAAAACAGGAGCATAAGACATTAATTAGTTTTATTGGGATTAAAAAGGTATAAAGCAGACAAACATGATAAGAATAAAAACAATTGCATATAACTCTGTGTGTGTAAATGTTCCAAGAGGCAGTTTTAAGGATTATGTGGGTTTTATAAGCTGCTACTCCTCAAACAGGGTGTGCCAGGTAGTTCTGGTGATGCTGCAGCCTATGGCCTTCAGTCCAGATCTTGCAATTGCCAATTAGTCCCTGTTTTCTTTAATTCCCTCATCGCTCATGGAAGAATTAGTCACCCGCTTGCCCTCCCCATAACGAGGTCAAAGCACATGGTCAGCAGCAAAATGCCTCGCTTGCAGTGGGGAAGGATCCAATATCTTGAGCAGATCACAGCCTTGCAGTTATTGACCTTGAACTCAAACTAATATATTCAAGGGTGGACACTCGAATGTCTTCCAATTTATGTTACATGCAGCAGGAAGTATTCTGAAGTATTGAATTGCAATTAAAAGACATTAAAAAAACATTTCCGAGGCATAGGAAGGAACCGCTAAGGCTAGTGCTCATCTTCTTTTATATTAAAGGCACTTCTTGATTGGGTTTACTGCACTCAGCTGTGAAGGTTAGGATCAAGGGTCAGATAAAGACATAGGTTGAAAATGCATTTATAAATGTGATGACACAGTGAAGCTTACACAACTGATTTGTGTATCTCCCTCCTGCACATTAGCAGGGCTGTTCATGATAAATGAACCAAAGCGGACTCTAATATCTATTAAGTTGCCTTTGCTTCTTGTTATTTATGATGCTGCTGGAAATAAGTGACAGTAAAAGAGTCGACCACTGATCCAATGAAGTCAAAAGGGTAGTGACACAGTTTGACTTGCAGGTAATACAAAAGGTTTTGCCTGTTTCACATAACTGAACTATATTACAAGTTTACATATATAAAACTACTTTCCTTATACTGCTTTTTATTTAGGAAAGGGGAAATGGCCTTGCTTCTAACCGATTGCATGTGAAAGGTTATCAACCCCAATTTAACGTCTCTGACTTCTTAAGCTTTTGAGGTTTTGCCTCTATGACTGTGTAAAAGATGCCTCAGGAATGCAGGTCCTGTAACAAACGTCTTCATTGACGCTGGCGGTAGATACATGCTTAAAATAGCAATTTGAATTCTGCGAAATTATTTTGGCATAAAGATTATTTTCTGTTGCTTTGGGATATTTAAAATCCTTCTTGGCATTAAACTATTTTTTTGCGATTCACTCTGTGTTAAAGCGGCATCATGAGGCCTAAGTCTGCTGCGTCAGGGCAACTAACAATATCATGTCTGTATGCAAATATCTTCATGAGTAAAGTTTCTTTTTACAATCGCCACAGGCCAAAGGCCAGCCCAAGTTCACTCTGCAAACAGAAGAAGCACACAGATAGAAAAGGAAATATACCATGAAGGTTGTACTAACTTGAACAACAGCTAACGGGATGGTGGGAGGCAAGTTTGCTGGATTTGATCCCCTTCCTCCCGAACTTGCAGTTCTTCAGCTGCTTTCCTGTAACACCTTCATCTTTGTGATAAAGTTTGGAAGCAATGTAAAAACAAGGAAATGACAAATGTCCTGAAATAGACATGAACACCAACTGCAAAATCAATGAGGTTTATAAGTTAAAAAAACGATATGGGGACTTGTATTCATATCTGGGATCAGAGTTTTTTTTATGGTCACAGGTATGCATGAACTTATACTTCAAGTCATTCTTTGGGCTAGGAGACTCAGGATGTAAAAAGGAGGTAACTTTGTTAAACATTCATTCTTAAAAAATAAATATTCTTTAAGAATTAGCAAACAAAGTCCAGTATGGTCTTAGGATACATTTTATTAACTCAACTGGCTAGGAAACAGCAGGAAAAAGCATCAGCCAGTCAGTCACAAGAACTCTCCAATCAAGCTAGCTCGCTTAATAGCTGGCTGTGGCTTTTTAAACAGGCTAGCTAGATTGCATGTGGGGATACAAAAGAACAAACTGCCCTTTGCATATCAGTTTGTACTTTGACAGAGGTGGATAGTTAAAAAAGCCAAACGTTTTCAATGCTTGGAGTTGATCTTTGAGATGTAGTGGCGTTACAATTATTTTTGTTTCTAACATTTCAGTTGAATGAGGTGAAAATTGTAATCCACTTGAACCAACCCATACAATAAACACAACAGCGACCAAGCAGCAAGGCATTAACAGCCAAATCATTCGGCTACCGTTCAATACACAAAATTGACCTTCTTAAAACAAAGAATGTCGATCAGCAAACATTTTACATTGCATCTTAGTAGCAGAAGGTCGAGCTTTGTAACTTCTCAGCAGACCCCTCTGTGCTGACTTGAATCAGCTTAGAAGAAAAGCTGATTGCCTTTACCAACATCACACCATTCTGCAGTGACCTTCACCCTTCACCCCTCCCCTTCCCTATAAGCAATCAATAAATATGCTATTTCGAGTCATGATGGGAAAATCAATATACTTTTTTTTTTTTCAACCAACTCCCTCTACCAAGCCTTCTCTCTCCTGCTATGTTTCTCGCTGTGCCTCCAAGGACCGGTTGTGAAAGTGGAAAGTATTTTCAAGGACTGCTCTGGATGCGATTGAATGGGGAGATTAATGAAGCTTGACAAACATAAGGATTGTATTGCACAGGAGAGCAATGGATTCAATTTGATTTTTGTTTCTGACAAATCTCAGTCAGCTCCCCAAAAAAAAGACCTTAAGATTGACCGTGATTAATGGATCCCCGCTTTGCCAGAAAAAACAAACAAAGCCCTTCTTTTGTATTCGTCGTCTTGGTGGTTGCATAAGAAATCCAAGGAAAATCTTTCATCTGCAGGTTGGCACGGGTCTGCTGCTAGTTTAAGCATTTCTATTTGACAGTATTGGAGCATGTCTTAATACGACACGCATGAAAACACTTTTTATTACACCTGCACTAGTCATTTGGAGGCACATTCAAGTCATTTTCATATGTTCCTGGCACACCTGACATTAAAAAGGTTTGTCAATATAGGGCTACATTATTACATTCGTTGACTCCCTGGCATTGTCTGATAATGTGAATAAATGTAAGGCTATCATTTCAATTCAGTGACATTATTGTATTGTATTCTCTAAGAGAAAATTACAGACTATGGAACCAGCTAGTGAGAGCTGAAATGACATTCAAACATATTAATTATTTATCAGGTGTATGTCTGCACTGTGAATGTGCCCTGAGTCACATCGAGATATACAGTATGTAGAGAGCTTCTGATTCTGCATATACCGCCAATACAAACTAATGAAGCCTCTTGGTGAGAACTCCTCAAGGCTAAAACAACAAATCAAGCTTCAAGAATGGTCCATCTTTTAAAGTGTGAATCTATTCGTGGAGAAACCTAATGAATGCACATGCCTCCATACAGGGGTCACTGAATGGTTTAATGAGTATGTCATTGATGTGAGTCATGTTCATCTACTGATCTCAGCCCAGTTGAAAACCTTTTATGAGAAATGTTGGGTTGTAAAGGACGCTAATTAACTTTGCTTTTTACTTTACCACTTTGTCACTTATTTCATAGTTTTACGAGTTCTTTTTAAAAGTACTACAAAATTAGGGATAGGGTTGAACTTCAAAATCGGCTAAAACTTTTTTCAAAGCCGGCCCACTTGGAGTTCCTCAATAACCCCCAAAATCCCTCCAGTATTGTCCAAATCAGTCAAGCCATTTCTTAACCCTTCTGCTAATTGTGAAAATTCCCCATCATATGCAGGTGAGTATCCTTCAGTTTCTATTTGCTGGGGACCCAAACTGTGCATTTCTAACATAAAACTGTGGAGTACTCGACATTTCTGGTTAAATAGACTATAGGTACATATGACATTTGAGATTCTTAAGAAATTTGGACCAAAACAAAATTTCCAAATGTGGCTATGTCGAGTGAACTTACTACGAATCTAAAACATCTTGTCATCATTTCACAACACAGTCACAGTACGAATCACACTCCACTAATGGCTCCTTTCCTGCAAACCTGTCTATGCATATAAGTTCCAGCATTTGCCGCTTACACAGCTGCAGCTCTGCCTTCAGCCCTCTGCACCTTCTCTGTAACACCTGACTGTCATTCAACCACGACAGCAAATTACCTTAGAGATGAGCACTTGCACCACTGTTACCTTCATTTGACACACTATTTAGCTCATTTGTAGGCAATGCACATGATGCTTGTAGTAAATGTGCTCACAGATGCTGGAAATGGGTCACTTGTATAAATGGAAATGTAAGATTAAAAACACTGGAATAACACGAGGGTCTGTAAAGTAGCTTGAACTGCATTGAACTGATATTATGCATTCATCAAAGACTACTGTTTCTTAATTAAATAACATGTTAATCCTTCAAGGGATATTCATTTGTAAACATAAAACTGAATGTTCACAAAGAATAAAGACGTGAACATTATAGGCCTATATTGCAGCAAACGGTTTTAGCCACTAAACAATTAGACTCCAATATTAAAAAAACTTGGTTTATAATAAAATCTTTATTAACCTAGAACTTAATCATGAGCACTCACCTTTTCATCGCATGAATTTATGTCTATGCCGAGCCCATGAATTCACTTTAATGCCCTGACTGAATCATTTAGCAGCCAAGTCATACACTCTACACCTAAATTATTCACAGTCAAATAATAGGTTACATGAGAACATAGTTTCAAACTTACAGTGATCATCTATATGCAGAATGTTGGTGACAGGAGGCTGCAACCGGCAGTGCATTATTCTATTATAATCTTGTCATTTTCCTGCATGAAGGAAAAGCCTTTTTTTTTGTATCCGATTTGCTATAAATGCAGAAAACGTCTTCTTATTAGATTTTTTGTGGGTGACCTACGTAATTGAGTGTCTGATGGATTATTCAGCACTGGTTCAGCTACCTGCTAACACAGAGCAGTGTTTCTTTTTATCATTTTAGAGTTTAGGTCGGTGGACCCCCAGAGGGTCATAAGAGGCATAGAAAGAACTGTATATAAGTTAAGTGCATTAATATGATGCACTTTGAGGGCATAATAAAGAGGTTATGATGAAGAATGGTGTGCTCTTGTACACCATTTGTGGTAATTAGCTTACATGAACACATTAATTGTATAAAAAAGATATATAAATCTAATAAACTATCCTTGCCTCTGCCCTCACACACACCCACACTTACACACATACACACACATAAATGTATTTACCAACTCTCTGCACAGCCTTCAGCTATATTTTCTGTACATATAGCCTTGTTTTCTACCTCGTTTTCCACAAACGCTTCAGAGAGACCGTGTCTTTATTTTTAATACTTTACCCCTGATGCGTAAATACTTTTTAAATAAATACTTTCTTTCACAAAACAGTTAAGTGATTCTTTCTGTCCTTACATTTTTTCAAATCAAGAACATACACCTGAATGATCCACACATTGACATAGTGAATGATTTGGATAAGCTTAACCTGAGTTGAGTGTTTATTTAACATCACACTGACTTTGTATAATTGAGTTGGCCCTCACAATACTCCCATTCTCTTTACCCAAATGTGTTTTTCTGCTTTAAAGCTTTAAGACAAAGCGAACCATCTCTTTTAACGGTTAGAAGTGTTTTAAAGCCATGTGTTTGTTGATGCTATTTGTTTCTCTGTCCTCATCAGGTTCTTGTGTTAATTTAAACGCCGTGTAATGAAGCCGAAGACAATTTTCCACACCGTGCACAACAAAGTTTCTAATGAATTAACTAACTTCCCCTTTCTTCAAGTGTTTTACTTTTGTACCTCAGCAGTGGGGTAACTCGAGCCAAATTAACAAGATTGATGTTGCAGCTCATTCAGTGCATCTTTAGTCTTTGGACTGGATGAAGTCTTCAAAAGTTCAAGTCTGTGTTTATGTGTGGACCAGCATACACTTGCACAAATGGCGAGTTCTTAAAAAATAATTGACCAATAGAGAGAATACAAGTTGTAAAGGATGTGTATTTCAGTGTGAGCTACGGTCATTTTTTAATGGGGTAGAATACATTTCTCTGACCTTAATCGGTCAGACTTCCTCTTTTTGTAAGAGTATTCCTAAACCTTATCCTTACAAACAGCCAACAGTGCAAAGTGCAAAGCTTAAAGTGCAAAACAGTAGCCAAGGGGAAAAACATGCTGTCAGCAAGAGGGTAGTTAGGCCCAGGTGTTGAGAAAACTTTGCCCTTTAGGTGAAAACTGTAAGGTTAGCCAGATCACTGGGAAAAAAACCATAACAGCATATTTCTATACAAGCTGCTATTATTTACTCATGCTGTGGAGAACATTTTTTATAATCTCTTCAGTGAATTCCTAAACGGTGCTCAGCAAAGTCTGTGGATTATTATGTAAAACACTTTACAAAATTACAGCAATGGTCATTTGTTAAGGAGACCTATTTATTTAATATCTGGAATACATATATATACATTCATTAATTAAGGAAATACCTCTTTGATAAAGATCTTATAACATCTGGAAGATGATCTACAAATGATGCCATTTAAGGTAAAGAGGGAAAATAATCGTTATGAATGAAGTGAAACTCACATTTCTCGTTATCGTATCAAAAGGTGTCTCACTTCCAATTTTTTGCAATCTTGCATGGCACTGCATGTATGTGATTGCAACATGCTGCACAGACGCAGTGTCTTTGTGTTTCTGCTTCTTATCAAGTGTCACGTCTCTCCGCACATCAGTCCCCTGTGCTGCATGTCCGTATCTTTAGCCTTGCACGTAGGCTTTACATCACCTCTAATGACAATACTGTAATGCTGCCAGAGTCCTTACTGATTGAATATCCTCGAGCCAGGCAACACTGTCATTGAAAAACAGTGAGTGAGTGAGTCAGTGCATGTGTGTGTAAGTGTGTACACACACATCTGCCTTTTGCCTTCTATAACCATGTTGCCTTGACAACCACGCCTCTGTGTTCTTTGTCCTTTGTCACTGTACAGAGCGGTAATGGGGATGAAACCGTTTGTTTGATCAAGGTTATCCACGAGCACAAGATAAGAAGCACTGCAGAGAAAGTATGAAAACTTAACATTTTACCAATGTATTTTACAAAACAAAGTATTGGATTGGATGCCTGCAAAATGCATTTTTGATCATATTTGATGCAATCACTTTATGACATTTATGAATGTGTTGCTTATAGGATGCCCTAGTGTGTCTGTTTTGTGTTGTAGCTGCTTTGTATTCATCAGGGGAGACTGGCATGTCTTTAGGGCCCAGTTCTCCTCTAATCCCAAAAAAGAAACAGGATGGCAGTGAGTGCCTAAAGCAATTAACAGAAGAGGAAATAGCCAGAAGTGGCCACTGGCAAATTGGATGGTGACATATGTCAGTTAAAGCGAGTGTCCCAGTGAGACAATCTGACATTTGCATGCAGCTGACCGAGGATTGTTTGCATAGGACCATCAGCTCAGTGTGGCATGCAAAGTTGGATATATGTGCTTATGGGTCAGGTTTTTGTTCATACTTGAGTGTGCATGAGTAGCATTTAAAGCTATTTTTAATCTCAACATCGAGTTAGACAACATTTTATGGACATATTTTTGGAAATAGCATCTAAGCTTCAGGTCTTTCTGTTTGTGGGGCATCTTTGCAGCACCATGGTGGAAGTAGGATTTACATATATTATGTGTCCTGCGATTTAAAAATATGTATAGGTCACATTTTGGATTTGGATAAATTTGTTATTCATTTTTCAGCCCTAGTTCAAAGAACTGTATAGCACGTTTGCACTGATAAAAGGTATTTAAAGCAAACAATATATTCATGTAGCTCCAATTATTTGAGTGTTGGGGTATTAAACAGGACATGTAGTATATTTTCACAAGTCATTGATTTAATTTTAAGGAATTCTTAACTAAAGATGCTTCATGCAACCGGCAAATGGATAGCCTTCTTTAGTTAGAGTTATTCAACTTTAATAATAATGTAATCATCTTCATTTTGTTGTGATCTGAGAATGTGATTTGTCCCCAGATCACCCTAGCTAAAATAAATCTCAACTTCAATGTAATTTACTGAATAAATAAAGCTTAATTGACTGTCAAACAGAGAAAGCATGTAGCATACATATATGATAATCGCTGTAATATGCAAGCAGGAAGGTACAGTTGTCATCATGGTTTCTCTTTTCCTCTGTGACAAAGTCAAATACATTCAGCATTTACCAGGGGTGAAAACACAAAACACTGCTTAAACTTTAAAGAGTTGTTGTGCAATTGACTGAAGAAATGGATTCAAAAGGAAGCGAGGCTTAAGTTTTCAGACTGCCAAGGGCTAAAGAGAAATGTAGCAAATGGACCGGAGAAGTTTAGTGAGACAATAGAATTCTGTTGTTAAAAAACGTGGACTTTTAGTTTCCATTTTGTGTTAGTTATGTTATATTAAAGCGTAGAATTGTAGCTCAGGGTACTCTGAGACTCCATCTACACTCTTTGTTGTCATGACTTTGCCTTCAGCTTTTATTTATTATACTTTCCTGGTGTTAGAATAAGAAACACTGTATATATGTCAGTAAACTCAACTCACTTCTGGTTGTATTTCAACCTCCACGAGCCACTGGCTGTCCAGTATGATTTACAGTGGAAAGTATTTTTGGAATGATTTGCCATGATATGATCATTTAATATATGCTTTATTTACAGTTATAGTATTTTCACTGCCTGCACCCAATCCGCTAATAAAGGTTAACGATCTACAGGCGTGTTGGTACATAAAATGGAAGTTAATCCTTGAAATTCTCAATATATCAGGTCCTCTGTCTCCATGAAAAATTCCTCCATGTTATAGTTATTAACGACGTTCTCATCCAGAAAAACCTATAACGATGTTTTCAATCAATAGGGAATCCACACATTGTGGAGAGGTAATAAAGGACATCATAATAAGGGCATGTGGCAAGCAGCATGAACGCCATGGGAGGGGAGTAGCTCGATGCCTGGTAAAATACAGTCGCCTATTGTCACTAATGTACAATAACTGACAATATTGTTTACGCTACATACCTACCTGAACTAATCAAAGCCTACTATACATATCCGGACACAATAAATAACATTCCCGTCATTGCTTAGCTGTGTGGGAAGCAATCAAGACTTCATAAATAACTCCAATAAACACAGCCTGTCACTGGCAGCTTCCGCCTGCAGCATTTTTCCTCTGCAGCAGGCACTGTCAAGAAAAACACATTTTTTTTGTATCCACTGTTCTGCATCACAAAGACGTTGGTTCTTTAAGACAAGCATGACTTAGTGGATGCTAAAAACACAGTACACGTGTTATCCTGGTGAGAATCAAACCTCTGACCCTGGCAATGTTAGCGCTGCTGCCTGAGCTGCTTGACAACTAAAGCACATGTGTTCTTGCATTAATGTGGAGACTGACTGCGAGGGAAACATGCAGGGAAACCAAAGGCCTGTACCACCATACACAATGAGTGTTTTTTTTCTATTACAGCTCCTCTACATGAATTTCAAGGCACATTTATCCATCAGGAATCATTTCATTCTCCCCACATGAGAAGTGTTGCATTGCAATCCCTTATAATAGGTTATTTTGTCACAACCATGTATATTTTCCAATTTTAGGAAAGCTTGTCTATCTCAATGCTTTCAAGCACTTGTGCACATGTTGATAATGTCCAATGTCAAAAACCAATACAAGCAAACATATTGGATGCAGCAACGATGACCATCTTTTTTAGTGACATCCACGATGATATTCTAAATAAAGGGATTTAAAGAATAATTTGGTTGTGAATGAATTTTCTTTTTTTATGTTTTTGACAACAGTGCTCCAGGAGGGCCATTAGCGAATCCGATAGCTACGCATTGGGGGGCTTGGCGACATTATCATCATTTAACACCCCTGGGAAGATACTGTAGATGGAGGCAAAAAGGGGATAGTTCTCATTATGAGGCAAATAGAGACATCCACAATATTCAGGACAGATCATTAATGGACTGAAAAGAGTGAAGGACAAACCTCTTGACATGAACACGGTGAGCAAAAGTGGAATATGTTGTTCTTTCTAAGGGAACAAGATAAAGAGCATGGATCAGTTTGAAGTTGTTTCATTGATGTTGAATGCTCTATTTTAAGCTCAACTTTTAGAAAAGCACCAGAGTTGACACTCGCTACAAAATGTCAACACCTTTTTCTCTCAAAATGATCACAGGCTTTCTTGTATAACTAACCTTTGGAAATATCTGCCTGCAAAACCCGAAGAGTGAATTTGGACTAAGAATATTATACCTTTTTGAGAGGTACCCACCTGATTTTGCTTTAAACCAATAATACTTGTGTTATGACCAGAGTTGGGTGTAAGGCGTTACAAAAGTAACGGAGTTACAGGAATGTATTTGTGGAGTTTTCACAAAGTTTTCCAAATATGGGCAGATGTAGACCGGATGTGGTCCCATCTGCTCATGCGTTAACTTGCCGGTTGGTAGGATCAGTTTTTTGACTGGTGAAGCTGAGCTGTTGTTTAACTAGCATGTGTAATGTATGTTCGAGTGCTTGGTGAAATAAAACATGTAAAAGACAGATCGGATTCCCGTGCTTGAGTAGGACACTGTTTCACCAGTAGAAAACCCCCTTTTGCGGTGGGAAGTGTTAGATTAAAGTAGTTAATTTAATAAAACTGTACAGTATCACTTTTTGCTGTAACGCAGTAATATAACACGTTACTTCTGATATTTGGGTAATATAATACCCGTTACAACAACACATTTTAACCCGAAATGATGTGGTCGCGAGACATTCCGACACCAGAGAAATAATTGTGCGGGTAGAATAGTTAATCAGTAAGCCTGTTTACTATTGGTTTAGGGCTGCAGAGACAGATTCGCGATTTAGAGCTGATTGCTCACAATGCAGAGCTGATTGCTCACAATGCAGAGCTGCAGGCTCACAATGCAGAGCTGATTGCTCACAATGCAGAGCTGCAGGCTCACAATGCAGAGCTGCAGGCTCGGAGAAAAGAAAAGAAAAACACGAGTGGGCTCCGGCCAATGCACCTGAAGGTAACTTTCTCTCTCGGTCTGCTATGCTGGTTGAACCCCAAGAAGTTAAGAGACTCAGTGTTGAAGATATGCAACCTCTGTCCTCTGTTTAGAAGCTTGTCAGCCAAATCCCTGTTAACACACCAATGGCAAGGTGAGCTAACATTGCTAAAGAGACTCGATCGTATACAGCAGGTTACAGGCCGTGCAGAGGCTCCACTAACATGGTATTAATAGCAAACAGAGACGTAATGTTACCGGTATTAAATATTACTCAGCCCACTTAAACGGAGCATACGTTTAATTTCAGCATACTGCCATAGATTATTGAGCTGCAATAAACTACATTATAGCATTTAAAGCCCTACTTTTGCTGTTATTTTTGGTGAAAGTAACTCAAAGTAGTGTAACACATTACAGTTCAGAGACAGTAATAATGTAATGTAACTTATTACTTTAAAAAGACACTAATTAGTAATATGTACTGTATTACAGTTTGGAAATAACTTGCCCATCACTGGTTATGACTAGTTTTTTTTATTCCTCTCATTGTCCCTTTATCTTAAAGAACGATTGTAAACCGATAGCAATACATACAACTGTGGAAGAAATAACAAAAGCAAGGGTCAACTGGCGGGAGATTCTCATCTTAAGACGTATGAAAGTAAACAGACTGCGTACATTTGAAATGAAACACAACATGGGATATTGTGTCTGACAGAAGCATCTTGAGGTGCTGCTGGAACAGATCCCGCAGTGAGCTGACCTGTAAGGAGTCAAGCTGTCTCGCAGCCTCTGTAACCTCCTCGTCCTCAGTCTGAACCTGAAAGAAAGTGCTGAACCCTGGGGTTGGATGCAAAGAAAACTTGGTCTAAAGAGAAAAATACACATATAATATTCAATATGCTCTATAATTCCTTACCTTATTTAATTGCCTTTCCACTTTTTTTCATACTTGTGAATTCCTTACTGAAACAAATAGCTATTGTGATTATCATGAATTATTGCAGGAATACTTTCTAAATACTCAGCATCCGGACCAAGACCACCAGACTCAGAGACAGTTTTATACCACAGGCTATAAGACTGCTGAACTCCTGAGCTGTGTGAATGTCTACTCACATCTTTTTATAGTACACACAACATATATATATATATATATATATATTATACACATCTGCCATACATATCTGTTTATAGTACACATATCTATATATTATACATATCTGCCATATACATCTGCTATCTACATAATATGCATCTGTCCATACCTCCTCATTCCACAGAGTAAAGTATTTAAATACTCTCAATGTATTCCACATATGTATATATTTCACATCCTCAAATCTTTAGTGTTGTTATTGTAAATATTCTTCTCTCTTTTTGCACTATTTTATTTATCTTATTTGCACCATGTATGTTGAGTTGTTGGAGGAGCACGCGACATAAGATTTTCATTGCCAACATATACGCTGTATCTGCTGTGCATATGACAAATAAAACCTTGAAACCTTGAAACCTTGATGCAACACTTTATAGTGCATAAGAAGGGTAACTAATTATATAAAATCAGTAATGAATGATTGTGTACTAGTTTGGCAAGGCATATTTATTTCTATAGCACCTTTTTAATGGCAATGCAATTTAGAGTGCTTTGCATTAGACACACAATCATTAAGAAAGTGTAAAAAGAAACACAAGGGAATGCATAAATAGGAAAAAAAAGAGTCTAAAAATGATATAGTATGCATGCATAAGGTCATGCTGCTGAATGCAATCTTTCACACCAAAACTGACACTAGCTGCACTCTTGATTTTCCTTCATGGGCTTTAAAATGAAAGCGGACAGAAAGTATGACAATGTGAGAACAGCAAGCTTGTGTTTGGTGTACGAGCGCGCCACTCGAAGGTTTTAAACCTTTCACCTGTATCTTAAGAATAGACTCCCTCATTATTACACTTCCAAATGATGTTACATTTGAGTTACACCTGAACTTTTACATTTGAAATAATTGTGGAAAGCTTTCCTCAATTGCAATGGAAAGCCCACTGTACTACTACAGTTGAATTATAATCCTTCAAAGCACACACCCAATCTTAAACGGGTTCTGCTTAGTTTTTTGTTTCAATTCATGTTTGGCCCTGAACTGTGTGGCCTTGGGATAACTTCACTGAAGCCACAGTGGATTTCCTTTTACATACTGACCAGCCATTTTTCATTTCTGGTAAACAACATATGTTTTCTTTAATAACAAACACAGAAACAGACATCTGAGAAAACAGAGTATGCGCACATTTTACACCATATTTGTATTTTTCTGCAAAAAAAGAATCAATATCATGACATGCAATCAGTTGTATATCATGTTACTAGCTGAAGCATTATTAAAGCTTGACCGGCACGTGTGTCATATAAAAGCAGTGCACTTTACAACAAACCCAGCATCCAAGCTTAAGAACTATTACATCCAAGGTGACAACATGCAGAGCATAATGGATTTCCACTTCTAAAGTCGTGTGTTTCCCTAGCATGACAGATAAATGCCTATAATGCAAATGTAAATCCACTCAGTCCTCTGACATTGAAGCTGTTATAAACATCTTATTTATGCACAGAGGGGAGCAGGTATTTTTAGTTTTTCTTCAAGCTGAGGGCTCTCAGTCACGTCTCAGTGTTTCCTCCACTTTGTGCTGCTTGATGGACCTTTATCAGCCTCACCTCTTTCTCAGCGTTTTTTTCACTATTGAGATGAAATTGGTGAATGATTTGTCATCACATTGTAATGGAAATCACCTTGTTGTTGTTTCTGCTCTGCTTTCAGGCCAAAAGAGCCTCATGAGAGACTCGATGCCTCTGAGGAAACACTATCCAAATGTGTATTGCTATTAAGGTTCCCCGAAAATAACTGGCCACTTTAATATTGCACAGCAACAGCAGACACCGCGGAGGATTCTTCGCACCTTTTACAAATCTGTTTGTTTTCATCCATTCACTTTTTTCTATGGAGAAGTGAAAGTTAGTTTCGGATAGAGCGACATCCCTGAAAAACACTCGTATGTCGAATGTCTCTCGAAGCGCCATGGGCTCGCGTTGTCCTTGTCCTTCAGAGATGCCAGGGATGTTGCGATAAATTTATCAGCGTGATGGCCAAGTGTCATGTCCTGTCACAGGGCCGAGACAACCGAGAAGA
Source organism: Eleginops maclovinus (assembly GCF_036324505.1). Lineage (NCBI taxonomy): Eukaryota > Metazoa > Chordata > Actinopteri > Perciformes > Eleginopidae > Eleginops > Eleginops maclovinus. The sequence continues at coordinate 6,528,671 of NC_086371.1, forward strand.
CCCTCTGATCACACAGTAACATGTGACATGCATGAAATACTGATCTTGAATACGCAGCTCATGGAGATCACTCAATGACATTGGCTGCGTTTAAATTGACAGAAAATTCCACTCTCAACCCTGTTGCTCAAGAAAAACCTAGTTAAGGTTGACACATGTAAACACCAAGTAAGCCCCCCTCATCTTCAGAACACGTATTTAAGATGCCTGGCAGTTACTGTGCCATTGAAACGTCTTACTCCTTTTACGCCTTGCATACACAGCATTGTGGGTACATTTGGACTTCATTAAATTACTACATTTAGGATATTCATGTATTCCTCGCACGTTAGAAGGAAATTAAGGATATGTTATAAATTTCTTCAATTCTTTTTCCATCATTTTAAGAATGATGATGATTATGATGCAATACGCTAATAAGAAAGCTTTTTCTTCCCTTCCTTGACTTTCTAGTCAAAACATTAGCCCTTTCTCATTTCTCAGTTTCCCCTCCTTGACTCCTCGCCTCGCGTATTAGTCCCGGCCCCAGGAGATGCGAGCGGAGGAGTCGTGGAGGGGACCGGTGGAGAGAGGAGTGGAAACAGGCGTTAAGAGAAATGCGAAATCCTCTCCTCTGAGCGGTTATTCTGAAGCGACGTCAATTAAGGATGACAGGAGGCACAGCAGCACTCTGTTCATGACAATTTATATAGTTACTTTTAATTCATTCACAATCTGGTATAATGAGACAATAACAAGCTACAGATGCAGAAAGCCACCAGAATGATTTGACTAAGGGTGAAATATTTTTCATAACATGAAATGAATGGATTTAACTATGGACTATCCTGTAAACACGCCAAATAATATATATGTAAATATCAAATTAAATCGAGAAATGAGAAAGGGCTTAAATGTTGACTTTTACATTTTTGATTCTTTTTTCAAAATGATCATTTTTCCCTTAAAATTCTGCCTTTCTTTCTAAATTTCCACTTTTAAAAATGTCTTTTTTCTCATTAGTCTCACTCCTTCATGTGGCCCTAATCATCTTATCTTCAAAATTCACACTTTCTGTTTCCCAATTTTCCTTTCTAATTTCTTTTCAAACTTCATATTCTTTTTCCAAATTTCTACTTTTTTGAATTTCCAACTATTTCTTCAAAATTATCACTTTTTTCCTAACATATTTATAACAGATTATTTTCAAATTTCTGATTTGTTTTCTAAATGTCCACTTTTGAAAATGTCCGATTATTTTTTCAAAATGATCACTTTTTCTTAAAATAAATTTAACCTTTTTTCTAAACTTCAACTTTTAAAAATATCCCACAATTTTGTCATTATTTTAACTCCTTCTTCAAGTGGCCCTAACCATCACTTTTCACACTTTTTGTCTTCCAATTTTTCTCATCATTCTAACTCCTTCAAACTTCTGATATTTTTTCCAAATTTCGACTTTTTTTTTCAATTACCGACTATTTCTTCAAAATGATCACTTTCTTCCTAATCAAGCAGATATGATATTGGAAGATAGGATATTTTAGGGAATGAAATGTGGTATCATATAAAATGCCTTGCCAGTGACTATTTTCATTATCAACACGTTTGACCCAAATATATTCAGGGTTTTGTCTAAACCGGGTAACATTCATACCAAAATGCAGATTTTCCCCGTGAAATTTTAAAGTGATGCCAGAAAACTATATTTCTGTTCTTCAAAAACTGTATGATTACTGCAAAAATAAGAAAATCTTCTCAAAAAGAGTGTCGGCAGAGACAGCTTTGATTATACTGAGCGACGTTGCGCTGTTGTTTACTTCTGCGGCGCCTTGTATACAGGTGTCATGGTCTCCGGAGAATTGGTATATCTTATATATCAATACCCTCATACTATATTTTTCTAGAAAAAAACCCTGATATTTATACACACCATTCTCTAAAAAGTTAAACTATTATATTCAATGAAGTCAGGTAACAATGCAATCTAAAGAGCGTAAAGTTACCTCTCCATTCTTCATCCTTCCAGGGATGTTGTTTTCTGTTTGGTGAGTGTTATGGCCTTACATTAGTGCGGTTGTATAGCTTTAGTCTTGATACATAATTTGTGGCAAGATTTATGCGGCTACAAATAAATATCAAGCCGGCTGACGCCTCTTCTTTTTCTTTGATCACGAGCATGAAAAGAATACTGATGGACAGCTCAGTGTAGTAGCACCGCTGCCCATGTTTAGTGCAGCTCTGACTCATCGGCTGTGAGGAGCAGTAGGGGCTTCATGTTGTTTGCTGAAAGGAACTTACACAAGAACAGCAAGCAACATGATGAGGTAGCTAGTGGTTTTGTATGTTTTATGTTGAGGGCTTCTTATTTGATTTACTTTAAGTTCCATGCAAACCCATGTTTTACTCTGTGTTTGGGTTGAAGCAAATACAATGCAGCAAATTAAAGATTTTTAATCAAGTGGATAACATAAGTGTTTAATGGCTTCATTTGTTTGAGATTATGCCTAACTCCTAAAAGCACTGTTGTGTGTCTTTATTATATTAATCAACTGCATAACAACCTCATTCATGACACCATTAGTGTGCTGGAAATCATTTACACAGATATACAGACTGTCACATGGTGCTTAATGGTGACAAATATTTACTTTTCTCTGTGAATATGACTGCTTACAATTACAATTGTCTGAAACCCAATTAAGTAAACTAATTTTTTGAAAAAACATTCCCAAATAAAAGTCAGACATGAAGAGAATCCTTCTCAACTGTCACTCGTCTAAGGACATCTTTTGTTCTTTAATAACTGAGGGTTTTAATACACAGTTAAATGGTTTGGGAGCAGTTACCAGAGTAAGTCTGCAGATGCTGTTACATTTTTTATGTATCTGACTTTTTTGGCACCATTTAGTGAGGATTGAGCTTTTCATTATTCAATATGCAATCCACAACACTTGGTAATATTTCAACTGCCTGCGGTACTACTGTATATTATACAAGCAAGGCGCCAGCACTCACCCAAGGCTAAAAGTTTAATCAAAAACAAGAAGCATGATGGTTTTGTGACCTTCATCATATGCAACTCAAAATGGATCACAAGAAATAGAAACACATTTCTCCGCACTTAACGCAGGTGCACATGTGCCTCATCGATTAGCCGTTGACTTCAGGCAGCTTCTCTCAGTCTTGTTTCGCCTTTGTTGTTTTTATTCAGAGATGATACAATTGATTTATTTATTGATATTTTCTTCAAGAGCAAAAATATTCAGGGAGCAATTGCACAAGCCTGAATCTGTACTTTCTGTTTTCTGCTTCTGCTCTCACTTTTCTCAATGCTGGATTATGTTTTAAGTGTTCCAAGTAACAAATAATGTGCCTATCTTGGAATAAGATGTCTTTTATCGATGGGTTGGCCAATTATTTATCAGTCACCATCAACCCGGTTGCTAATTTGGAGGAGAAGCTACTGGCTTGACATGACTCTTGCGTGACATAAAGCGAGGGTTCAATGGACACATTTGGTTTGTTTACAGTCTAATATGGAAATAAAGTTGTTCATCTGGGATTGTTGCACTCTCTCCGAGAAATATGAGTAACAAAAAGGTTGAGTTTGGTTTGGAAAACACAAAGTACAAGCCCTCTTTATACATTTAATTTCTTACATTTAAAAACATTTGATTTCTACACAACTGATATTTTGTATTGGACTATATACTTACTGAAACATGCTTCTCAATTAGTAAGTATAGCCAGCTGAAATGGCGGCCCACTGCTCCTAGTACTAGGATGGGTTAAATGCAGAGGACCAATTTCACTGTGTGCTCTGCTGTGTGCATGCATGTGACAAAAAAAGAGGGTTTCATCCTCCGATTCTATCTATCTATCAGTTATTTTCCAAAAGAGAACAGAATACTTTCCATTTGAATGAACAGTTTATGAAAAGTTGTTGTAATAATTGAGTATGATTGAATTTGGGCTATTTCACAGACAGTGAAAAATTGCTCTGATTGATTCTACAACTGTACGGTTATTGTTTTGCAATGGAGATGTCTTTGTTTTCTTGGTACAGTTGGATTTAAATACATTCATTTTTCATGAAGGCTTCATAATTACTTTTACAGAGAAAATGTGAGTTTAGGGACAATAGAAAAGTGACTTTCAAGGCAGTCTCACTCAACCGAAATAGAAATAAAACCTCCTTCTGAAACATTTAATAAGTAACACCAAAGACAAGCAGTTTGCAAAATAAAATAATTGTATGTTGGTGATAGAAAAAGTTTGACACAAAGTTAAAGAGTGCATAAGGCAGGGAATAAGCCATGTGCAATGACTTCCGTAACTATATTTCAAATGCCTGAGCCTCTGTGTTTTACAGGAGCACTGCTGAGCTGAGCATGTTTTACATCCAACCCTGACATCTTTTATTAGTTTAAGAAATATAAAAACCCAGAATCTCATCCTAGTACTTAGAAACAGTATAGGTTCATCTTAGGCTACCTTGCACTGGTGGGGTAAAGGAAGTGTGGAAATCCAACTCTTAAAAATCACAATGTTTAATGTGAATAGCATTTGTTGAACATCTATCTATTTTGCCAGATAACTGAGCAACAATAATGGACCACATCATTTATTCTTTTGTTTTGTGTCAGAATAAAGATTAGATCATTAGGACTGAGATCACATTTATGAATTGGAACGGGGAGATTGAGTGCTTCGCACTGTTTTTACAATAACACACATAGGCCTGAAATACTCACACACTTGTACAAACGGGTCCCACAGACATGCACTAATTTAGAGAGGTGGCAGAGTGAAGGGGCTGGCATGGTTATAGAGCCCAATTGGAGGTTCGGTTCCTTCCTCGAGGGCACCTTCGAGGCAAACTGGCACCTTTCCAGCTATCAGTCCGCACTCTGGATTTTGGTCCGATCGGGACATGTACCGGCGATCCTTTGGTTCCCAAGCCAAGGCCATTTTAAGTCACGTGTTGATATAATTATGATATAATAACACACGGTTGACTCTCACAGTTAAAAGCCTCTCTTTCATGATTCACTGACAATCTTCTAAAGTACACAGATTACACTAGATATTTAGTCTTTACATAATCACCTTCAACAAACATTGTTTTACCAGCTCCAAACAAAAGGTTAATAATTAATGAGCTCATGCACAAATATATCCGTTTGAACTACCAGTGCACCCCAGGCACAGCTTGATGATTCACAACGAATAGCACAAAGCCTTTGTAAAATATTGTGTGATCAGATACCCTATACAATAGTTGTGCTGTTGAACAGAAGATTACTGTGGTTATTCCCACATTAGCCTCTTTCTTCAATGAGCAGATAGTTGTTGCTGTATAGTGACTTTGTCCAAAAGGGCAAAAGTCAAACATACGTTTAAAAATGTGGTTCTGTACCCGCGGTTTTGCTTGAATTGCTTTTCTACAGGGAGCAGCCGGTAAACACAAGGCACTTTCATCTGCTTAAATTGCAAAGTGAGTCTGACACAGGAAGAGTGTGTCTACTCTTCTGTAATTGGGACCTTTACAATCTTCATGTCAAGCTTAGGTATAGTTTTGATTTCAGATATTAACATCCATATGAAGATATTGATAAAAACACCACATTATTATTGCGAATATTATAGTTTTGCCTTTGTTTGTTTTGATGTATTTGCTAATGATGTCAGGACACGTGGCAAATGTAAAGATTCAATGCCTGAAGTTCAGGGAAATATTTGCTGTTTTCTACTTCACAGAATGAACACTTTCATAGCCTGAAAACTGCAGCAGACATATTAAAATACATCACAATACTCTAATTTAGTCTTGTAACTATTTAACCATTATGTTTGATTGAGTGAGTGAGCGTTTTTAATTTTGGTACTGCATTACATAACACTCCACCTACTGAGAGCTACATAATACCTGCCGGAGAAAAGTAATTCACCTTTAACTGCTTTATGTCAAATTACAAACTCTGTCATATTCAAGGGTTTTTTCAGCCACTATTCATACACATGTTTTTTTAAGCTCAGGTTATTTCAGATTTAAATTTTCAGGTTCAGTGTATGACCCTGTTCACATTTAACTTTAACAACTGAGTGTCAGTTAACACAAGCTTCCACTGTTAAATTTAGACTAGTCTGACAGCTGTCAAAAAGACTCAGAAAAATTATAAGACATGCAAACATTAAGGGGGCTCTTGCATGAGAATATGAAACTTCCTCTCCTATATATGCGTTGTCAGGTGAATCATCTTTGTCAAAACTAAAATATCTCCACATTATTTAGATGGCTATAAAATCAAGTTTGTGTTTTCTAACAACACAATATTCATATGTGTGTTATATATCAGGGTTTTGTCTAAACCAGGTAACCGGTGCGCTGCTCCTTCTTACCAAATTGCAGATTTTCCCTGTAAAATGTAAAAGTGATGCCTGAAAACAACATTTCTGTTCGTCAAAAACGGTATAATTACCCCCAAAAATATGAAAATCGTGTCAAATAGACAGCTTTTTTTTTACGGAGCTCTGAATAAATAGCGCATCGATGTCCGCTCGGTCTGCCGTTGGACATGTGGCAGGCAGAAGTCTTACACTGAATCTGTGATTTCTGAATTAGATCATTTATTTTACTCTGGATTTATTTGTTGTTTGTGGTGCGATATATGACTCACCAGCTTTAAGACGAGAAGAAACTATTATTTTCCGCTTCGCTCTAATGCATTATTTTCACCGGAAAGTTGACAGGGCTGTAATTTTGACAGGAAGTGGTGTTAGCGCCCTGATATATGACTCAGAAACTCGTCCTGACAAAGTTGAATGTTTGTTTTTTATGAGCTGCTTTTTAAGTCTTCTTTTTTTACACTGCTGCAGAAAAGAGACAGAACTACTTCAAAACCACTGCATCTCTGATATTTCTTTTCCACACAGTCAATCGCACATGCCTTCAAGCATAATGAGGTACACATTCATAGTCACGTGGAAGCTATAGTGCACTGTTTCAAATATAATTGCACCCTGCTGTAACCTGCTTCTGAAAATGTAACTTAATGAGATCACATCGCCCTGCTCGTCTACACTTGAACCTGAATGACCTTCTCTCTTCTCCTGTTGCCTTCTCCCTCTTCCTCTCCTCCTCACTTGCATGCGCACTGCAGATGATTCGCATCCGGGCTGAAATTGCAATCACTTTCAGAATCGGACCACTTCTTTGTCTGGCTGTGATTACTGGATTGCAATGTGAGCAAAATGCAGCCTTTGTGAATGCATTGTCACCATCATTGATTCCTGGCGTGATAAAAATCGTTTGACAAAAGTTTATTGTAGCCCCTGTCATTTTATGATAATAGAAAGATAATGCACTCAGTAGCAAAGGCCCCTTATTCTCAACCTCTCTCTATTTCTGTGTAATATGTCCCCACAGACACAATGTCACCATGTCAGCAGTCTATGCTTTCTGTTTGTTTGCACCCACAGCCAGAGGTCTGCAGACTTTGAACGACATAAGGAGACTTTAAAATGAAAAAGAGTTGAGGGTTATTGAGAGATGCTCCTCTGTAAATCACGGATTCAGGTTCTAAGCGTTTACTCTGTCAACACTGTTGTTTGTTTCTTTTCATGTTAGTTCAAGTGCAATTGGCTGTCTCTTTGCTCTCTACCTGCGACCTCTCTTTCCTCTCTTTAATGCACACACACCCCCAACTCCCTTACGGCCAAGTATTTCTTCCTGCATTCTGTGTAAGGTGATTTCTTTTTCCTGTTGTGTACACTTGCAGGGGTCACAGAAAGTCTCCCGAGGGGGGTGTACTTCCTGCTGAACCATCAGGTGATAATCCTCACCACTGTTATAGGTTATACCTGACATGAAGTTGCTCTGTAGCAAAAGGCCAGGGGGATCTTTAAAGCCAGAGTTGTTGCAGAGGCTTCTCCAAAGTTCTCCCCCACAAAAAGACATTTAAAATGTAACAGAAGAAACTCCTCCAAGCCATCTTTTCAGTGTGTGACAGAATTTAAACATGATTGAGTAAGCCGGGTAAATTAGCCAGATAGAAAATGCTGCGTCCACACTGAATGCTTTGTTCAGAGGAAGTCGTGCTCAGCGGATCTGTCTGCTGTTTGGCTGTCATCACACCACGGCTAAGACCGGGAACCATCTGCGGTTTGGAGAATAATCACTTACTGCCATCTGTCTGCCTGTCCGTTTGTCTGTCCATTACTTCCTTCCAGTCGGCCTTTCATCTGCTTGACATGTCGCCATTTGTGTGCTCATGTGAATCATGAGACTGTGGTATATCTCTGATTATTATTATGACTCTTGTTTCTTTTATTAGAACAAGCCTTCAGGAATGCGTGATCAATCAGTTGTTGGAAAACTTGTCTTTTCCAAACTGTTTTTGACATTATTCAAATAAAACATGAGATTATTCACCTGGATTCTGATGCCGTGACTGTCATATTAGCCAGTTACACTCATTACCGCCTGACACTTGGAGATCAGAGGCCATTTGACTAATTACTATCAAATGAATTATGACAGGAGTGATGCAGGTTTGTGTTGATAGTAGTGTAAAGCCCCTGGAGGTAAGTGCTGTGTGTCATCACCAGCGTAAACAAAAAACTAACAAATGACAAACTTTGTGGTCACATCACGTTAGCAATGATCCAAGCACTGCCTGTTGAAACATGCGTGGGTTACAAATAATCAGCATAAGCCTTTTTACGATATATTCATGAAGGTTTAAAAATAAATATTTGCTCAGATGCTTACGGTCTGTCATACAAATATGCCTTTGCAAATCTTGCTTGATTTGTTGTTTATACACTATGCAAATTATAATGACATACAGTAAATGACACTAGCATCCACTTTAATAATGGTGGCAGACTGAATTCCTGTAGTCTGCATTTGAACACCTAAATGCTCACTTATGGAGAAAATCTACCAGCTGTCTATTTGTATGTTTTGGGGAGAAAATAATATGTTTTACCTTACAACAGAGGCATTGTGGAGGAGTTCTTCAAAATAAAAGCTCCCAACAAAGCAGAACTCCTGCTGATTCATCCCAAACATTCCTACCAAACATATATCTGCAAAACAATGAAGTGGTATCATTGTATGTTGATATTTTACAGTATATTTTCAATGTCATTCTTTTTATTTAGCTGATCAGGTATAACCTTTAATAAAAACGTGTTACAAGTCATTACTTTTACATTTAAAGCAAGTCATCAATAAGTCTCCTTTCAGATTTGTAGTTTATTATAATTCACTATAGTAATCAGAATCAGAAACAGGTTTATTTCCAAGTAGGTTGCACATACGAGGATTTTTTTCTTGGTGTACACTGCATACATGCAACAAAAAAACAACCAAAAAAGGAAATGAAAACAATGGAAACTTTTATACGTTAGGATATCGACAATTATTTTCATGAAATCTGGAAATTATGAGATTTATTGAAAAAAAACCAAGGTTTTTAATATTACAAATACGGTAAGAATGTATTTAAAAAAGGTGTTTGTGGGCATCTTTCTCAACATATTGGTGATATAAACACAAAGAACAACAAGTCTGACATTGTTTATTGCATGTTGTTTTCATCTCAATGGACTACTAGCTTAAAAAGACCATAAACATAGTAAGGTTACATTTTAGATTCACCCTCCCGCAACTACACTTTTACAGTACCTAGCTTCCCAGTCCATGAACCTATGTTTCTGTGCCAGAGTAAACACATCATGTAAAGCAATTCCACAAGTCATTTTTTTCAGGAAAGGCCTGCCACCATTGTTGATGGGTTTAGAAGAGCAGATTCCAAAGCTTTTATAGAATTAAATCTGCTTTTGGTAAATAAAATTATGCTCCCCCATAGGATTGTATATATTGTATAATCCAACGAAGTCTCGGTATAGATTAATTTGCCTAACCAATAATAAATCCGACATCAGTATAAGCGATATTGCTGAGCTGTCAATATCCTCTGAAGAAGGGTGGTGTGAATGCTATCGTAATGTACAGACAGTGTATTACACTCCTGTGGCAGAGACCTGCTCAGTATGTTTCCCTAACCTACAGAATTATCCTTTCATAAACACCTTACTGTAAGATACAGCACATGAAAGGCTCAGATAGAGGAGGCAGGAGATAAGGGGAGCCTATTTTTAAGTTTAAAGCCCCCACAGGAGTTTATTCTGGGTAGGATCCTTTCTTCCCAAACTTGCCATGTCAAGCATACAATCCCTTTATCTATGAACCATCGCACTGATGCGAGATAGAAAGGGACTGAGGTGTTGATTCTGTAAGAATGTGCCAGCAAAAACATGCAGCAATGCCAAATGACAGACCTCTTTCCAAAAGGAGTGTCCACTCTTACATCTAACAAAACAAGAGCTTGTAGTCCCATTTATACCCATAGCAGACCCACAGACTCATGTATTTGTTAAAGAACCTAGGATACAAGAATATATGTTGTGTGTATATTGAAACTATTGATTAGTTCATCTTCTGATACATTTTATTGTACATTTTCAGTCTATAAATAGCCAGAAGATGCCATCAAAAGACCCAATTGAGCATCTTTGTTTTGGACTTTCCAATCACCACTATCACCGGACAGTAATGTAAATACTGGATGATAATGCAAATCCCTACTTTCATGTCAACATTTTTCTTTGTTTATAAAAATACACACTGTATTATCAAGGTAAGATCATTGTTACGGCACATAAAACATCTTGAAGAGTTCCCTTTCTAAGATTTGTACTTCAAGGTTAGGCAAGTAAAATATTTCACTAAGGTGAATAATTAGGTCTTCTTACATGGTACACACCCCACTCTAATACCCGTTCTTTTCACTTCACTACTGCTGAAATCATGACAACGGACATAAATTGTGAGTTTCAAAACCGCCCAATATGGACATAATTCATAAAGATGCTGGCTGAAATAGCAGTCCAAAACTGACGGATTAAATGTACAAAGATATTTAAATCGAGAAAACTGTGAATTTTCATATTTGAGAAGACAAGTGACGTTTAGCATTTTGTCTTATAAAAATGTAAGACATTAAATAAAAAAACGTTGCTTCTAAATGAAGCCTTGAATTTTTTGGACATGATGCTGTTTCGAAAAACCCGAAATAGTTTATCCTTTCGTTTTTCTCATTTTTTGAAAATATTTCATTTTTTGAAAATGTGGATATTATGCCTTAATAGGACAGAATACGCCGTTCCCTACCCCTACGCAGCGTTCCCTACCCCTACGCAGCATTCCCAGTCGTTTTTGAGAAAAAACCCCGAAATAAGTTAGCATGTCGCTTTTAGCATCCCATATGTTTGGATGATCTACCGTTTTTGAAGCATTCTTCTGCTAGTTGTTATATTGTTATGCATGTTTATTAGGAATTCTTATGCTTTACAACACACCTTTTATTCATGTTTGAGATTATAAAGCCCACAATGAAATGCATTTATTCTCTTTCTGTTCAGACATTCTGTGTTTTTGTCAGTGTGGTGAGAGCTGTAATGACACTGAGTGCACCTTTCTGTGATCAGATGCTCTTATCAGTCATTAAAGACTGCAGTGGGGAAGCAATCATCCCCCCTCAGCCGAGGGAAATGAAGGTGGCCTTACATATAATGGCTCTACATTTACGGTGGGAAGCACAGCTTTGTTATGTAATAAGGAAAGTGTTTGCACGCACGCACGCACGCACGCACGCACGCACGCACGCACGCACGCACGCACGCAGAAGAGGGTGTATTTGGCATAAATTTGTCAAACCGTTGAAATTTCCAAGGTAGATAATTGGACATGGATTCATGCCATGTGTTGACCAAAGTCCCTGGAGCTATGAACTCATTTGTTGGGATGCAGAGCACCTTGTCAGGGTCACGATGTGGAAAATCTCCATCCACCCAACACACACCTATACATCAGGCCTTTGATTTCTATCTGATATGAGTTCATTTCAGATTCATTTCCTTGCAAAAATGCACTACGATTTTCTTGGATAAAGCTTTTAGTTTTCAATATTTTTTGATGTTGACGATACACAATTTTTATTTATTACAATTTCCAAAATAAGTGGAAAATGCACCCAGTACAGTTCAGTCAGCCACCTCATATATATATAAGTTGTTATGTACATGTGGAAAATGAACAGATTTTATAATGGTTTTGACCTCATCACTCAACATAAGCTCTGCAGAGCAGTGAGTGGAGATTGACGGTAATAACTTCCAACCTTACAGGTGGATACTAGGGTGGAGTACATAGACATTGGCAGCTGAAGTTTTAAGTGACAGTATTGCTGTTAGTGAGCAATCTGACAGCTGGCATGGCTGTAAAAGAGTGAGCAGACCATTGACAGCTATACTGACCCAAAAGGTGTGGTGGATGAGGTGAAGAAGATGATGATAGTTTTCAGCTGAGGGTATGAGCTAGCTTGTGGTCTTTGCTTATTTGTGTTTTCAAATGCACATAATGCAATGAAAAGCAAGGCTGTGTGGCTCCAAAATATCTTAAAGACTTTACGTTTTTTAACTGCTTTTAATTAAAAAGTACGATTTTTTTTGTCAAATGAAATGACACAACATGTGTCACACATTTGGGTTGTTCTGGAAAGTGCTGTGTTGGTATTTGAGCGGTGACAGGTTGCACAGTCTTTGAAGTGTTTAAGGTTGGAGATCCAGAGGGAGGGAGCTATAGAGAATGCTCTGTCTCCCCAGGTCTGCTGCTTTTTCCTGGGCAGTGAAGGCAGGAGGTTGGCATTAGACGAGCGGAGGCCATGGGAAATAATGTGGTGATGGGGCAGGTCGATGAGGTGAACAGAGCTTGATTAGAATGAAGGCATGCTTTTACAGGTGCAGAGGAGAGTGACAGGTGGAGATGAGCTATGTTTTATAAGGTTGCAAAAGGCAGTTCTGGTGTTCTGATTTATATGTTGTTTCCTTCTTTGAACAACACACAAATCAGATCTGTTGAAAATGACTACAGTAAGTTGTAGATGTGTTGAGAGAGTGAAGTTATCAAAGGTGGGGAAGAAGTTGTGCTTGGCTTTGGTGAGAGATTTGGTACCGATGATCATGTTCGTTGCCTCAGAGAGGAGCTTGAATCCATGATTTATTTTTACTCAGGCAACTGTTCAGAGTAGAGTTGTAGTTGTGTTGGATTCAGCAGAAATGTAGAGAAGGGTGTCATCAGCGTAACAGTGAATATCAAGGCTGTGGCGACGTGTAATGTTTAGGGGTGGGCGATATGAGGTAAAATTCATATCACGATATTTTTCACTGTCCAGACGATATCGATATTATATCACGATATATGAGGGGAAAAAAATCTGAATCACATTTGAATAGCCCTTCTTAGTTAAATGACATTAGTTGAGGCAAAATATGTATTCTAACATCATAAATCGACTTGGCTTACGTCGCCGTAAACTCTCTCCCGACATTCCAAGTAAAGTTGAGGCAGGCATTTCTGGCTGAAGTACTTGCGGCTCGGGATCTCGTACCTTGGGTCCAGAGTTTGAAGTAACTTTTTGAAACCCACTTTCTCCACAGTTTGGATGGGTACCATGTCCTTCGCAATGTGATGGGTTATCGCCTCCGTGATGTCTCTCCATTTCTTGCTTGTCCGCTCATAGCGAGTACCTGGCAGCGAATGATGTTTGTAGTGATTGCTGAAGCGATTGAGTGGAACTCTGGCTTGTCTTTGGTCGAGCTCCTGGGCTGATTGCTTCTCGCATTTTGATGCAATCTGCATATTCTCGTACATGCATCGTTTTAAGGTGATTTAATAAATTGGTGGTGTTTCCACCGTTCACTAAAACAGCACAGCGACACAATTTACATAAGATATTTTTTTGTTCGAGGTCGGAGATCTTAAAACCGAACCAGTTCCACACGACAGAGGTGCCCCCTTTCTTTTTCAACAATTCGTCATCCTGCACCTGGGTATTCTTTTCTGCCTGTTGACTCATCTTTAATTTTCAATGTCTTCTTTTTCTTCAATGTCTTCTTCTTCGTCGTTTTCGTCTTCGTCTTCTTCTTCTTGTTCTTGGATCCACTACTGCTAGCACTACTTCGCGCAGCAAATGCTTGCAACGTCCGCTCATAAAAATAGGTCTACACCGTAAATCCTCAAATTGTGGCCGAGTGCTTTTATTTACTTAGGCTGCACATCGCACTGGCCTTTATTTGGGGCAGGCTTGTATATGGACCAGGCCTTTATTCCTTGCTTACCTTCTGTTGTATTGTATTACTTAAACAAATAATGGGCATAATTACAGTAGGGCTAATATCATTCACTGCATATTTAGCGTTGTGCGTCTCCTCACTGAAAAACCATTCCGCTCAAGCCAGCCCTGCTTGCTAGAAGTTACGAAATCAGTCACGGGGGAAATTCCAAAACTTTGTTCTAAACACGCTATTATGCTTATCGCGGACTCAAAAATTCCGTTTCACATCTACATTCATGATTCTACTAGACATCGTGACGTCCTAAAATAATGTCATGATTTTGATCGTTTAAAGTTGCTTTCGCGTTGCCTGTGGAGTCTGGATTGTTCACACGTCTTGCATGCCCTTATAAGGAGCTCGTGGAGCGTTTTTGTATGGAAATTAGGCATACGAGAACTCTGTGCACAGCTGTTTTAGGAACAGACAGGCTGTTTAGGAACACGTCCAGGCATTCATTAATCCAGCGGAGATCTGTTGTTAGGTTAATCTTCCGAAGCCCATTTGAATATACTTCAGAAGACAAAGAATGTTCGACAATGCGACCCAATATGAACGCCAATTTATGAATGTATGAATACCGCGGTATCAACGATATCTCAAAATTCATATCATGGCGCAGCACAATACCGGTTTTTACTATCATACCGGTATATCGCCCACCCCTAGTAATGTTACAAAGGTGGAGCAGTGAGAGGAATAACAGGCAATGGTGAAAACTGCTCAGCACATCACCAGGACGGAGCTGCCATCCATGGAGGACCTCTACACCCAGCGGTGTAGGAAGAAGGCCGGTAGGATATTAAAGGACCCCAATCACCCCAGCTACAGTCTGTTCTGTCTGCTGCCGTCTGGCAGACGGTACCGCAGCATCCGGACCAAGACCACCAGACTCAGAGACAGTTTTATACCACAGGCTATAAGACTACTGAACTCCTGACCTCTGTGAATGTCTACTCACATCTTTTTATAGTACACACATACATATATATATAATATATATATATATATATATATATTATACACATCTGCCATACATATCTGTTTATAGTACACATATCTATATATTATACATATCTGCCATATGCATCTGTTATACATAATATATGCATCTGTCCATACCTCCTCATTCAACAGTGTAAAGTGTTTAAATACTCTCAATGTATTCCACATATGTATATATTTCACATCCTCAAATCTTTATTGTTGTTATTGTAAATATTCTTCTCTCTTTTTCACTATTTTATTTATCTTATTTGCACCATGTATGTGGAGTTGTTGGAGGAGCACGCGACATAAGATTTTCATTGCCAACATATACGTTGTATCTGCTGTGCATATGACAAATAAAACCTTGAAACCTTGAAACCTTGAAACCAATGAACCCTGGTGGACGCCACAGGACAGTAAAGTAGGTAGAACTGTTCATGTTGATGAATTATTGTTGGTTTTGTGAAGATATGACATTACCATCAGACTGAGTGAGGATTCAACGCAATGGTGTGGAAGGCTGCAGTAATGTCCAGAAGGATAAGGATGCAGAAGAATGATTACTTTTTAAAATATTCCCCAACATATTTTTCAATCAAAGAAACTTTGCAAAACCAAACTGCAATGATGGAGCTCAAGGACTTAAAGGGTTGAGTAACTCCAGATCAGTATTAGGCTCTCTAAATGATATTTTCATGAAGCTTGTGTCTGCTAGGCAGAAGGCAAAAATAAACAGAAGTATTAATTATTTGTTGATAACGTTTCAGGAGACATTGTGAGATGCTCGGCGTGTGTATATCATATACTTGTGGGCGGCTTAAGTTGCCAAATTTTCAATATGAAATATATTATGGCTGCATGGTTACAGTCCAAGGTTAAAGTGTCCAGGAAGTAATGTTATACCGTAAGCTCAGTCAATTTGATCAGATAAGGCTCATAAACGGCCAGGGAAAGTTGTTTTTAGCGCATCAAAAGACAATGAACTATTCATCACAGAAGTGCAGCGTCTCCTTTAGAGATGCCCTTCCCTTTTAATAGCACCAGCAAACATTTTCATCTGAAGTGTAAGTAAGAAGTACATCGACTGACCTGTAGTGTAGTTTTCCTTGACACACATTTGTACCTTTTTATATCTTGTTTCTAAAAAGGGTAAAGCTCGAGTAACACAAGATACAAAATCACCATTTCTCTTGAGTTAAAGGAAATGCGAAGGTGGTCCTCTGAGAGCGGTCTGCCTTGTCCGTTGGTTTATGTAACCACCGTTTGGAGAAATATCACTCGGAGGGTTTAGTGAGTCTGAGCCTTTGTAATCCTCGGTGCGGATACTTTTACAATTCCTGTATTTAATTAGATTTCCCCATTAAGTCATTTGCAGTGAAAGGCCTGATTCCTGCGTAATGCCTAGAGTGAGAGTGTATTCATTGCAAACCCCCTATATTGAGTTCTGTGTTTTACCTAAGTGTCTAATGGTCCAAAGAGTTACATTTCACTTCACATATCCCTTTATTTCTTTATTATTTATAAGATGGCTACTGCTTCAGCAAACTTGATTATCAGAAGGTTTGTGAAGGTAATTTTGGATAATTTGGAGTAAATGTGTGTTCTTCTTTAGTGGGTAACTTTAGCATTTTAGAAAATGACATCAATGTTTCATGTTTACAAGTGTAGAGTAACTGAAATTAAAACACGCATTCCTAAATCACAGGTTATTTGTTACAGCAGATGAAAAAAACTTCACTATACCTTTTATTAAAGCAGTGCAACACAACATAAAGACACTTACATTAAGACAGAATTGATTACATATATTTTGTGACTTGGACACCATCAGATTAACAGCTATTGCATTTATTCCAACTGTATGTGGTTGGGTCCACTCACTAGAATTCTGAGTGTAGGTGAAATGTGATGAAGAGGAGGATAAAAACACACCCACTTTGTAAGATTTGTATAAACCCCCTCTGCTGAAATAATTCATTGAATTCAATTCACTGTTTCAGTCGTTCTTTGGGTTATGTGAAACGCACTCAAAATATGTAGTTTATTATAAGTAAGTAATACAGCTTTTTGTCTAGTGGGGAAGCCTTTTCAACTTAAAAGCTCATTTATACAACATAATATAATGCAATAAATTGTGTTCAAATGTAATGCAGATGAATGTGTTCTTCAAAAATGCTGTGATACGATCAGGTTGACTACGGCAAGGTGAGGAGTTAAACCCCTGCAGGTCGGACATGAAAACATTCTTTATCTGGTGTTCCATTTCTCTTTAACTGAATGTCTACCAGGTCATATGGGGACCTTTGGTGCTATGGTGATGGCTAAACAATGTTGACACATTAGTTTCTTAAAAATCCTGCCCTCCAGCCTTGTTCACTGTTTTTTATAAAACATACCTGGGAGATATCTTTGTCCTCTATTTTGGAGAAAAATAGAAATGTGGCCAACATTATTCACATGGATTCACTTTATGTTAAGTGCACCACAGATGGTATTAACCAGTAACTAGCTGCTTATTTGCATATATATTAGTAGCATATTGGACTTTATCGGTTGCTTTGTTAATTGTACATTTTGATGCGTTATTCTGCCTGACTTTATTGTACAACTCGTACATACATTACAATATGTTTTGCTCAGTCAGAGCCCTATAAAGTGGAACTATCATAACAATAAAAACACTCGATGATTGTGTTCTTTTTGCATTTAAAGAAGGTACAAGTGTTAAAAGCTTCCATATAACTCCTAATTAAGTTTAACTAAGGTTCTCTAACATGTTTTCTTATTATCTAGTTTACTATTTTAAATTAGGTCTTGCACACAAATAACTCATTAGTTTGTTTTATAGAGCTGTAGAAGAAGCTGTTTTCATTTTGTGTATTTATATGTTTGTGAAATTGTTTCTTAGGTTTGTTTGGCCATTTAGGTCACATACTGTAAGTACAAACTTACATCACAGCTGGTAATACAATGTTGACATGTGTATGAATCATGCTGATATAATTAGATTATTTTGAGTAAATTAGCATCTGGTTAACACATTTTTACTGTGCTGTTACTGATACATCACACCAAATGCCTTTTTAGATGTTATAACTAATATTGACCTATTATTCTTGAGACATTATTACTACACCGCAAAAGAAAAAGACTGGTATATGAATACCAGTACACTGTTCAGTCAATTACATTACTAACATCATTTGCCTTTGCTTTCCAGGAATATGCTACGTCAGGCTTTATTACCTTATAGCTGTTGTTGCTAAAAAATAAAGGCCAGAAAAAGTGTCATCCCACTGTGCATAAACAAATGGTCCATTTATGCATACCTTCATCAGTGTCATGATAACGATCAGCTTTACTTTAGTTTGTGACAATGACAGGCTGTCACATTGAACCCTAAACCCTGCCGTTCAATGACAAGAACGTCTCAGTTGTCATATTACACACAAATTTCATGCAGACTGTTAAATTGGTTTTATTGATTTTCTGACAAACTGTATGGTTTAATTATATTTTGTGGTCCTAAAGGGACTGGTGATCACATAATTACACTGAGGATTGAGAGAGTCAACAGCTATTTACGCTCTGTTTAAATATTGGATGTCATCTGAACACTTGAGTTGCTTCAATTATATTGATTTCACATAAGCAGCACCAAATATTTTCAGTGAATGTATGTATATTCTTACTATCAAATGCCACCAAACTCGGTATCTAACCATCTAAGCTTTTATTGGCTTTTCCATATTATTATTGATTTTGAGGGTTTTAGCTTCCCCCTCGAAATCCATGATATCTTCAAAAGAAAATGATTCAAAAGATTAAGACTAGTGTGCAGCTTTGTCAATAGCACCTTGCAGAAGCCAGTGGAACAACAGTGGAACTTTACCCAGTCAATGTCTCCACTTCAACACACATTTTCACTGATGGTTTCTTTCAAACCAGTCGTTTGAATTAAAGTCATTGCTGCTGTAAATAACGAACAGAGCAAAATCAGATGTCAATGGATGCACCTGCTTAAAGGGCAACTTTACCCTCTCAGTCTGCTAATAGACTGGACATTTCTGATTTTGAAGTCTGTTGAGTGATAACCTTTAAACATGGTGAGTTGACGCCGATGAAACAGACTTTTCAGGGAAAGTTTAAACATCTACTCTTTTGTAATTGGATCTGTATCGCAGGCCTGGGGAAACAATGTGCACTGGACAATGTGTGGACAACAGGCCCTCCTGTGTTCTAAAGATAAGTGGAGAGGAGAATGGATTTGTTTGCTGCTTTGTATATAAAATGGACCTCAATTCCCGTTATGGTAAAGGTCATTTCATTATCTCTCACTGCACTTAATTCTTCTGCGTTATCTAAAACATACATTATAAGCAAACCACAATGATGGAACTAGAGCTTTGTTTGCAAAACATTCAGACACCATTTTCCTTTAAAATATCATTCTAATGTCACTAAAATATTCATCTCAAACAACCAATACATGCAAAGACTCACAACTGAAGAGGGAAAATCCTGGGAAAGTAAACTACAGCAGTATGAAGCTCAGCATGATGTAGGATTTCTGAAAGGCACTGCATAACATGTATCTGAAAGATTGATGGTTTTTCAAAAAAACACACTCCTCATGGCTTCTTGGCTTCATATGATGTCTAGATTTTCAATTCCGGACAGTGTGTGTTTTCTAGTTTAAAGAAACAATGGCGTACCAATAAATCATCGCCGGAACTTGTTGGGAAAAATTACTTTGATGACGTTAGGGATAATCCTTCCTGACAGAGTCTTTTGTCACTGCTGCATGCTCTTCGTTGAGGTGCAAGAAACCACTGTTCGAGTAAACCGCTCTAATTAATCCAGCATTGTCTTTGTCGTGATTAACATAAACCTTAGGAACACCTCAGCAAGAACACCTTGCACCAATCTGGTTTTGGGCTGCAATTATTGGGACTGTCAACACCATACAGTACTAAGATCTAAAACCTTTTATTGTTTGATGAAATGTATGTCATGGTATATATATACCGTGACATACATTTCATATAATTTGATAGAGACTATTGAGACAGCAAACAAGTAGTAACAGGAGCCCCTCTTCCTCAACCTTGATCTGTTGTCCTCCCACCCACTGATGCTCCTAAGGTGCGAGATCACACCGGATTTATCGTATCCTTTTTTAACTACAAGGCAAGGGGTGAGACATACTCACTTCCACCTCATGTGTTGTGTTTATTTTGTGTTTGAACTTTGACACACACAATCATGATGTCTTTACGTGTCCAATTTGATTTTAGAGGGAGGTTGGGGACATGGTAATCTTGCGGGAACTATTGGTTGTAAATTGACTTCTTTGTATATATGATGAGTGAAGAATAGTTGTATAAAGTGCATGAGCAATAAAAAAAGGTTAATGGGTCAATATTCAACTTGCTGTTTCCCTAAACAAGGGAAAGTTGTTATGACTAAAAAAGGAAAATGAAGCCTGTGACATACAATTATAATCCAGACTAGATAATACAAGCTTTTTGAGAAATATTAGCAGAAACATCATGTATTGGCACACTTGTCTTGCTCAGGAAGTCACTCACTGAGACAATTTAACTCATGAATGGTAATGTGTATTTTAAAATGCTAGTTTTGTTTGGATCTTTCAATTTGGCAGTCACCATTCATTTTGAGCTAACACTTTATATCTCTAGTATTTTGTGAGTTTGAATAGTTTTATTTACATGAACGTTTTTGTGTATGCTATGGTGAATGTCTTGTTTATTCTGCTGCATAATAAACCCACTTAAACAAGTTCCTTATGTTGTAATAGCAATACTAACGTAGTTTATGTATTCATTTGAAAATTAGAGATTGGTTCACTAGGTACTATAGGAATTATAGACAATCTCATTAGACCTCTAGATGAACCAGATTTTGTAGCTGTTGGAAAAGTAATGGGTCAGTGACTTCCAGAGAGGGACACCTGATACAAATGTGGGGTTATCTCAGTGGAGGATAAGCACTTTATTTGATAATATTCAAAACCATAAGCCTAACAAAACAACTGAGATTTCTAGATTTTAAAATGAAGGTTCATAGAAGCCTGACACTGTGCCTCTAAAGGGCCCTTCAGTAAATACAAAGCCAACGCAATCTCCACAGAAATCTCCTTCCCAGCCATAACTGCACCCTTGCTGTAAAAACTTAGAGCAGTTTATCAATCAACTATAAATGAGTTGAGTTAATTAAGAGCCAGCCAAAGGGTATCTGCAAACATTAATATTCTTCTCTATCAGCGCTGCATCCAGACAGTCTATTGGAAGGTGCTGTGATAGATGTGTTGTGGCTGCCCGAGGAATGTGAGCGGAAAACAAAGGCTTAGAGAGAGGTTAAGCACCCTGGGATGTTCTGCAACCTCAACCTTGGGCGGTTAATTGAGGGGAAAATACAAGCCAGTGCAAAGTACTGAACCCGTCTTCCCACTTCCCGCTTTCCACTTTCACGCTCCTTGTGGCGCCTCTGGATCCTGGTCACATTGTAAATGCACAGAAGCGAGAAATGGTTCCCTTTGCTGCTTTTATGTCAAAGGCATAAAACTAAAAGTATTTGCTTTTTTTTTTTCAGGATTGCCTAAGTCCACATAATGAGTGCATTTCAAAAGTGAGCAGTGAAAAGGTTATTGATGAGCACACATATCAGAAACAAACGCTTGTTTGATTAAAGACGGACTCCATGCCAGCTTACTGAAATCAAATGGTTGACCCAATATGCAAATATCAGCTTGATAGTTGGTTTTCAAATTGTAGGTTGAATTAATACTGCTGAAGAATTTAGCACTTGATAAGATACCAAATGACAAGCACCTGCCTCTGCTGTGGGCTGTTTATTCATCCTCCCCCTTGTGCATTAGTTGGCGTGACAAGAACTGTTGTTTAAACTGTCATTGTTTTTAAAAGGCTGAGTTTATTCCTTTCACTATATCATTACAACTGGAAGTCGATCTTGTAACACAGGCTTCTTAGTTGCTTCATTTAATCAATACTTGTTGATTAACACCGTGCCGTCTTATCTCATATCCCTTGCTTGTAATGATTGCCTTTGGGAACTGAAAACGTATCTGCATATTTCCGAGGAAGGATACTGGATGAGGAAGCAATATTCTGAATCTAAATTAATTTAATTAAAGAGCTTATAAAAAGTAGGATATTTGTATAAACGGTTTGTTTGCTATACAGTATGGATCTTCTCTATTTATAAACAGTTAGTGTCCTTGTTGTCATATGAGTGTTGTAGTGCTATAGAAGACCGTAAAGATGTAGAAAATAAAATGACTGCTCATTAGCTCACTGCACAAGATCGCACACCATAAGCCTCTGGGGGAAATAGGCCATGCTGTGGGAAATAACCGGATGTTCCACTGATCTCATACAGTATGTGGGACAAGACATCCCCCTCTTTCTTGTTTTCATTTGAGCATTGAAGTTTTGAAAGTGTTCATGCCCCTATCCCTGCTGCCAGATTTTCTTTTTGAGATCACACAAAAGGGTTCTCCCAATAGTGCTCCCAATTGTGCATTTAATTTGTCTAACATTTGGAGAGTCTCGCACAATGGACCCTTTTCAAGAACACATTTTGATATTACACATCAGGAAAGCTACAGGTTTAATCAATAACATGAGTATAAAAAAAAACAATGAACAAAACATTACATTTAAGTTTGTTCTGGGTCTGAAACATAATGACCTCTGATTTGATTTAATACCTCAGTAAACATCTTCCTGAGGAGTTTATGTTCTGAATTGCTGGTTTTAAGTCTTCGTAAAAACAGGAGGATTTTCACTTGGCAAATGATGGTCCCATTTAGACTACAATATAAGATGAAGCAATGTTGGATTAAGATTGGGGCTACACGTGATTGGCGGTTCTGCTCTGGGTGCTTTCGTCTTACAGTACATCTTAAACCCTTGGCTGCCTAAAGGTTCTTCCAGAGTTCTGTCTTACTGTGGTCCACCCCAAAGTGTCACAATATGCAGTTTCAAAAATACAAGGCCAAAGCGCCAAAGTCGTTGCTTCAAAACCACAGTAATCAAACCAATAGGTGATCAGGTCCCAATGACAATGTTGACTTTATATTGAGTTTATGGTGGTCAAATTTGACGTCACTGGTTTTGTGCTTGACTTACTGGATTGCTTAATGGTGCACATAATGTTACATAGTTATTTTTAAGATGTTATTTCATGTATTAGAGGAAAAGCACATGTTTAATTACTACTGGTAACAATGGCTCTGCTTTTTTCCCAGTAAGTATCCCAGTAAGCCAGTGAAGCAGATTTGACAATACCTGTCTGAAACCAAAGCAGCAAACTTGTCTTACAGAGACAGGCCAATTGATTGGTGAAGTTTGAAAATATAGCTCAGTTATTTATACTTGATGTTTTTCATTGAGGTGGTAATCAGTCAAATGCAAACAGCACAGTACTTATGCGATATGCTACTTCTATTTGAAGTTGATTGCAGCTGACCTTATATACTGTACTTCTTTAAAAGTGGAAGAGATATACTAATTGAGCCTGCATATATTACTTTTTTCACTGACTGAAGAATAAATAGGCAGCAACTGAAGACTTTAAAGGGTTTTTAGAAAGGTCTTACTTTGGATTGGTCTCCCTCTCCGTCAATACATCACTTGCATAGACACAGCAAGGTGTAAAAAAATAAAAGCTAGACATAAACCTCAGATGCTTGTCCAACGTGAAATGCTAATCACAGGAAAATAGAAGTTATACAAAACCTGTTTTTTTTCGCCCTCCTAGAAAAACTATTAACACTATTTTATGCATCGCACGCCTTAAGCCCGTAACTTAATGGATGTTCTAATTACAAACGTCAGCTTAATTTTTGTGATCTTGCATCAGACGAAAAACACACTGAAGGCCGTCTTTACTCAAACCAAAGGCAGGTTTCCAACAGTGGATTACAAATTGGCTGTTAGACAGTCTGCTCTCCGAAACACACAGCTATCATTCTGCCTCAGTGGTCCTGACAGCCCAATTCCATATATTCTCCTCCCAATGTGCACAGACATCTCGTTGTCACAACAACCTTGATTCGGCAATAAGAAAAGTTATAGTATACATGATTCTGCTGTCCGTGGCAATTGAAAACGGGTATTACTGAATTAAACTTAATACGTAACCCATAAAAGTTGAGGTTGAAAGACTTGAGCTTCTGTTCCCGCTTTTACAAGTGTGTTGATCTTGGGTTCTTTGTCAACAACGATTTGAAGCAAACAGTCAAGTGTCGGCTTGAGAGTCTCTTTGACAACTTCCACGCAAAAGTTAAGTTTGCAAACTTTAAATTATAGCATTCAGGACATAGATGCAGGTATAATAATTATATCCCAGAGGAACATCCAGCTCTCAAGTATTGATTGTTGCCTTTGTGCAGACTAGTTAATCCATACAGCATATCATATTTTGTAACAAACTTTAGGTCGAGGCAACATTGGTACATCTTTGGTTTTCATTTCAGGTGTGCAACCCACACAAACAGAAGAGCTTGAATAGCAAATGCACACTCATGTTTGGTTGATTTTTATTGTTTCTCTTGACCCAGAGAGGGTCACCATTTGATATTATGTTTTTATAACCAGTTATATCATCAGACAGTACTGGCAGAATCGGTACATTAGCTTAATAACAAAAAAGTGTTTGAGATGTTTGTCAGGCAGAAGTATTACTCTCTCTGTTTCAGTTTTAAATGCTGACATTATGCTGTGCATCACAATTAGCCAAGAGCTGTAACATTTAGACCCTCAAGGTTCAGGTTAAGAGACATTCTGCTCGAGCTTTAATAGCTATTATAATGTTGTGTTTTTTACGTTTGCGGTCAGGCTAGTACAAGTGGGATAATGGCTGGTATTGGCTCAACAATGATCTTAAAAAGCTGTAAACTGTTAATGCCTTGTGTAGGCTAAAATGAACCCCCTCGGGCCATTCACAATAAACGCAATCCATGTGGGAAAGGCAGAGCTGTATCCTCTCCATTCATAATATACGGCACCAGGCCTTCTAATGGATGTGGGAGGATGTTTCCACGAGAAAAAAGAGGATAGTGCTGTTGTAGAAGGGTTGACTCAGCCAGTTTAAAAATTGCAAAATGAGCCATCCAGCGATATGGTTATTATTCGGGGCCTGCGTTGTAAAAGCTGTAACATTAACAGATGTTTTGAACAGACTTTACTGGGATTGTCAACCCCGCACAGGTGCAAACCAACAAATCAATCAACAATTATCAAGAGCAGCAGTCTCCAAGCGCAATAAATGTTTTTGTTTTATGAACACATCCAGATGGATACGGATGGAAACATTCACAACACAAATGGATGTAATGTCACCATCTGTAACTTGACTTGTCTGTATTCCTAAACCAATTGAATAGATCTGGGAATGGCTCGTATAAGTGATGATAAGGAAAGCAGACTGACCACCATCCGCTCTAAACCACCTCCACTGTTTGCCCCTGAGCAAGACAATTAACCTCCAACTGCGTTCATTGAAATTTTACCGGGCAGTGGCTCAGTTTTGTTTGTGTGATTGTTATACTCTTTGCCTCAGGCAAGTGTTGGAAATAACAATATGCTCCCAGGCAGCTTGGTTGGCTTACATGGCCCTACTGGCTTCCTGTGCTGCTCTGTTTCATTTCTGGCAGGAGCCTAGGTGGTTGTCACTTATCTGAGCAACTGGCTGCACCTGAGAGGTGGGAGGGGCCATCGGCACAAAAGAGCTGCTCTCCCAGGCTGTGCTCTATTTATTTGGCAGCCACTGCATCTCTTCATGGCCTCCAACAGTTTATTTTTGTAGTTTGATTTAGATTTACAAGTTCTGCAACCCTCGTTCATCCATACCTGCCTTAAACCACTTCCACATTCCCTCACCCCATCTTATTCAATCACTAATGTGTGTGTGTGTGTGTGTGTGTGTGTGTGTGTGTGTGTGTGTGTGTGTGTGTGTGTGTGTGTGTGTGTGTGTGTGTGTGTGTGTGTGTGTGTGTGTGTGTGTGTGTGTGTGTGTGTGTGTGTGTGTGTGTGTGTGTGTGTACTACAACCTGAGCCAAGTTTGTAACATATGGGAATAGTATTTAGCTAAATATATTAGTAAATGAGTTGAAATATATCACAAATTGTCTCAAGTGCTTTTTCAATAGGTACAGCGTATTAAAACGTCTTATCATTGGATTTATAGGGGAAGAAAATGTAGTATCTGGGGGAGGAGCAACCGAGGATGTATCCATCTTGTTGGACAAATATTCAACAGCTGTCATATTTAGTAAGTATACCAGCATTTCCCGATTACACAGGTATATAACATTTGTAGAAACACTTGTATATGAAGAATGGTCTCAGGTAGACGCTGTACAACTTTGAGTTTCACCAAACGGATATAACCTGAGCCACACAACCTTCCCTCCACTCGGATGACGTAGAAGGAGGACAGACTTTACAAGCACACAAAAGGCAAAGCTCAAGCACATCATTCACTCAGATAGGATTAAGCAAACATGTGCTTGGACAGAAAAAGGGACAAGACAACTGCAAACAAGAAGGGAGAGATACGAGGGCAGACGCTTCTCTTCTTTTGAAACAGCTTGATCCGAATGATATCCACAAATTGAGCTAAGCCATGTAAACATCACTGCCATCAAACTGCATACATGGCTACGACAGATGAGGCAATGATGAATAGGGAAGACAGTATAATCCCCTTCAATTAAAATGTACACCTCATACATTTATCCAGATTAATATGAATTATTTAAGAAGTACCACCATTGAGGCTGAAACTGTGAGGTAGAAAAAGCCGAAGCCAAGCATGTATTCTAAATCTGAGGCAGAAATACTGATATGTCCCTTAGACTGCATTTGGGTTGTTTCGTCTCTGTGCAGTTGTATAGTCTTGAGAGCGTAGTCCCATCTTCAGGCAAATGCTTTAGCATGTTTACTGGCAGACACTGACAGGAAGACAACCCTCATTTTTGATTCCAACGGTGTCTGTGTGGCCCAAGAAGCAAGCACAGTTGGAGAGTGACTTGAAAGCAGATTATCACTTTCATCCCCTCCAAAATCTTTGAAGCTATGCAACAGTAGGCACAGTCCTTGAACCTGAGTCGCAATAACCAGACCTAAAAATGAGAGAATCCAGTCTGCTTTGTATTCAGTCAAAGTATCCCACAGAGGAAATGTAAATTCAAATGCACAAGACCGCATCAATATTCAGGTTGTTAAAAGCGGGCACATTGATGTAGATAATTGGTTTGCATTGCACTTACTGTATTTAAAAGCAGAAAATAGAACACAGACACGTTGAACACTGCAGGGCTGAATTTTTAACTTTTCTTATCTGAAGGTGGCCAGGCAATTAAGAGCATGGTGAGGCTTTTCTGGAGCATCTCGGGGATAAAAATCAATGCGTAAAAATCCCCAGGCATTCTATAACGGTTTTAGAAAATTTAAGGAGAGCTATGACATTATTCTAAATGCACCAAAGCCGACGAATAAAAAAAGGAAGCTTTAGAAGGGTTTGGGTTCGAAGCACAAATGTTCACAATATATGAGCTCTGGATTCTCAAAAGCAAAATAAAACTGTATTGCTCTTTCACTATTTGCCAGAAATGCTGTGCCTTTATGCATATTATGTTTGTTATGATATACATTACAATTGTTAAACATCACCACGTTTAAAATCTATCTTTGATGTGGTATTGTCTCAAATGGATACCCTAACATGACATGGTGTATAATGTAGCTTAATACTCCTATTTTCATTGCATAGCATGAATACATCGAATCCTTTGCACATAGCTTGGCTCTCGTATAGCAGATCTGTATTGGTTGTCTTGGTGGATAGAGCTTAATGAAACTTCATAGCCTCACTCTTACATGAGTAAATGAGAAATTAAGCATCAGAGACAGTTTCTCATTTCAGCCTAATTAAAGTTTTAATTGCTCGATGTCAAATAACACAGCATCTTGTGAGAAAGCACACTCACCATTAGGCCCATCACGAACTAGAAAGAGCAGTGAAAACACAAACAAAAATAACACACGGCAGCTCCTCTGCATAATTGGCCATGAATAGTCAACTCCTCCACATTTCTTAACCAAATGACAGGGGTGGGTCCTCTGCTGTAAACATACTCACACACAGTGTTGCATTTGTTGTGTGCCCGGTATTTTGAGGACTGTGTATTGTAGATATTGCACTGAGGCGATTATAAATACAGTAGGTGGACAAAAGACCTTGGAGGCTAATCCTATTGGTTTTGCCATCTCGCAGAATCTACATTTCACACGGCTGGGTTGAAGCTAATGGCTGCGGGGTGTGCATGCCAATCTCATTAGAGCCAGGTGTTGGGATTCAGCTCACTATTCCTCTCTTTCCTTCCTTGGCAGGGTGCACGTGCTGTCTAACACTAAGACCTGACAGTGTTTTGCTCCATTTTCTCTCATCCTGTGCACAGTGGACACCTGTGGTGACAGTAATTGAAGGCTCTCAGATCTTTAGAGATCACTCAGCCCCATCCTCCTGCAGTTACTGGTCATCCCGTGGAGTAAAAAAGCACAAACCCGTTTAGGATTTAAATAGGTGCATCTTGGCCTACGTTGCAGGGACTTAAATAGGGTTTGATGAAACATAATGCTTTTTTATGAATCGGCAACTGTACCTTTTTTAAGGGACATTTTTTCTGTAAAGGACGGGTGGCACACAACAAGGCCATATTTCAAGAAATGTCCTTTGTGTCTTATGGCAGTCGCTTCATCTACATTTGGTTTCAAACCTTGAGACGGACACATACGTTGGAGTCACTGCGATAGCCTTTTCTTTGTCTCTCTTTGGCACATCAAACTATAAATTACCACTGCTTAGTATAGTGTACCAATTTACTTCAGGGGGTAGAAGAAAAAGAGCAGGTAATTGATATAGATAAATAGATAAACATGAGGCAATGAGGAAATACTTAGTAACTACTTAGTATGATGGGCAACAACAACAAAAAACTGAAACTAATTGTTATATAATTAGTATTGAATGGGATGTTGCCCTGTTTGTGCTGCTTAGCGCCTGATCGAGAGTAATAAATGAACAACTCCAGAAGAAATGGGTTACTCAGATTCACACAAATGAATCATCTAATCTGTGTTTCCTGTGTATTATTTAACATTTACTACCTTGCAAAAGTGAATCCTGGTTTCTTGTGTTTTCTTCTATCGATGTTCAGCAACTCAAGTTACTTTATACATACACTGTTTTCAAAATACACTTCGGTCCTCACAGGAAACAGTTCAATTGAGATTAGGAAAAGATGGTTGTTTATTTTAAAATTACTATGGAAGTGGCAAAGTTATGGGACGGATAGGTCTACCTAGGGAACCAGCTTGGCTAACAACCATAGGAGAGTTGGAAGCTATGGATAACTACTCAGTCAGGTATGAAGTGGAGTAGTTAATAATCTAGGTAGTTCACAATGGCTGTTTATATGCCACTCAATCTTAACATTCTTTTGCAACTTCCAATAAAAGCTACGCAGCAGATTCAAGACAAAAAACACTTACTGTATTCAATATGAATGTGAATCTGAAAATCCCAAGAGTTTTCTCCACTCGTTCTTCTTCTTTCTATCAATATACATGAGGAACTGTCATACACTGTTAGTGTGATAGAAGTGTGGCTTCACTGTGTTCCTTTTTGGTTTTTAGGTTAATGGGGGGGACAGAATTATGTCAGGCAGGTCATAGCAAGTGTCAGTGTAGGCCATTGGATAAACCAACACTATGAAATACGGTGGATGTTACCTCACTGTCGCTAGTTCATCTCACTCAATTCAAACTGTTGTGCTGACTAAGTGATAGCAAGAAGCAGACGATGAATGATTACATGAACTACTTTGAAGCAAAAATAAAATACTGTAGCGGGAATTTCATATCTTTGACGGATGTTCTATGCTGAGTAAATACGAGGTCAACTGTAAAACTACATCAATGGCAGCCCATCTAAATCCACAATGAATGTGCTGGCTGTGGAGCTACTGTATGTCAATTGAACACACTGTTGCAGGACTGCAGACTCATCATTGTAATACAGTCAGTCTGAGTGAAAATTGAGGAGGAGTTTTTTTTTCCTTGCCTTGTCTGACACATTCAGAATATTACCATGAATACCAGCTGGAAGCCTCATAAATCATCGGGCCTACAGGACAAAGGGGATCACATGGCGCCAGGGCGAAGAAGATGCTATAGGGTTCAACTTTAGTAACGATAAGAGCCTCCATTCAGAGAACAGGGTTGTGGGAAGTAGATTATCAGTACAAGCAAGGTCAAGGGACGGGGGTATAATTAATACTGTACAAGTTAAACCTATGACATGCTTTTCCTGCTACCCACAGATATCTGATTTAAGTAGAAAGAACGGAGGAGAAAATGTGGGTGGAGAGCAAAGCACTGTGGGTGGGTGGAAACAGGGGGGGGTGGAGGACCCTGCAAGGAAACACTTCTTGCTGCCTTCTTCAGGGCTCAGTATTGCTCTGTCTCTTCTTATTAGAAAGCTAATGCAACTGTCTGTTCTAATACTGGAGAGCAGTCTTATTCTTTTTTCTCCCTCCTTTGCAACCTTTTTCTATTCTGTATAGCACTAATCTGTGCAGTGGCAGCAGATGATAAGACGGGGCACATTCGCTTACTCTCTGCGCTTTCCACAAGCTTTGTCGAGGCAAAGACAGTCGTTTGTTTCAACAACTTTGCAGGAGACTCAGAGATGGAAACTTTTCCAGGTGAAATTTTCTGTAGAGTTTTTGTAATTCTTTAGAGGTTTTCTGTTGATATTTCCCTCAGAAACCTGAAAGAAAGCTTGCCTTCTTTGTTTTAAACATAAAGAACCCCAGTGTTACCGCCTTTGAAGTGCACAAAGTGTTAGAGCTTATAGAGGTATTGTTCTTGGGGAGAGAGGATGAATTTTAGAGTGAATTTAAATCTTCAGGCTAAACTTTTACTGGCTCTTGTATTGTAAAGATCAAACATGTCTTACAGCACCTTGAATGCAAACTAAGAACCCCCAGGCCAGAAAGAAGATACAAATTCATGTGGACTTGTCTGCAGATAATTCTGATGAAAATCCCCTTCTTGTTTAATGCAATTGCAAAGCACTGAGTAAAAAGAAAATTAGCTGCAATTTCTATGTTCATTGTAAGAACAGAATCTGAATATCTACAATGTAGATGTCAGTTTTCCCTTCAATGCGCTGTTTTGACTCTCCATGAATGGCTGCATGCTGAAGAACAGGCAATTATGGGTGACAAATAAGCCACGATGAGGAAAAAAGAGTGGAGTGATATGCAGACAACAGTGAGTTCATGTAAGCTAATTCACTCAGATAATGTCTTCTGTGGCAGTGTTCAGGGAAACCAAACAGTGCTTCATGGTTAAATGTAATACACATGAAGCATCATGAACATTTCGGGCCTGATGCAAACGAGCAGGGCGAATGATCCAGATTCAGTTTAGTGATATTGGCTTACTACTGAAGCGACATTACTATTAACTGTTATCTCTAAAATGTAGAAAACTCCTCCACACTTATGTACTGATTGTTTAGCCATATTATATTGGCCCTAATGAATTTCATTGGTTTTGCTGCTAGTGTAATATGGTGGCTCATTTGGGTTGTGCAATTTTGATGTTGTGTTCAGCTCAGGCTTTCTCTTTGCTAATTTTCTGCGGCAATCAAACTGACTTTTTCCAGCAAAAGCTTTCCAAACATCAACAAAAGACGAGCTGATGATATAAATGGTGCTAAAACATTTCAGTCATTTGCTAAATGATGGAAGAAAACCAAAATAACCCAAAGGTGTAAAAAAGACGTTTAACACATTCGCCAAATGTTGGAGTTCTTTCAGTGTTTAACAAATGTGTGAAAAGTTTTGTACATTTATTGAGTGGTATGTGTGTTTAGAGAATATAATAGATAGGGAAAATTATTTCACACTTTCGTTGAATATTGGAAAAGGGATGCAACAGTTTCTTAACATGTAATCACTTTTCAGATGTTTGTTGCATGTTGGAATACAATATCCTGCTTTATGTTAAGATTCAAGATTCAAAGGCACAGTATCTTCAGTGTAGATATGGCAATGAAACACGTTTAGCTTCAATAATTACGCATATTTGAAATAAGAAATACAGGTAATTAAAATAACTGGCTGTAATGTGAGATAAAAGAATGGTTCACACCTCAAAAGAGGATTGGCTTTGAGTTTCACACACTCCCACTGTCTGAAACACCTCAATTAGAGTCCTTCTGTTTACTTGGGTAACATATTGACATCATTATGTAACATTTCTGTAGCACTCCTGATAGGCTAAGGTCCGGGACTGCTCTATGGGGTTGGCCAATCACGACAGAGCCGGCAAGCTAACCAATCAGAGCAGACTGGGCTCTGGTTTCAGACAGAGGGTGAAAAGAGGGGCTGCAGCACAGGCCATATGAGAAGAACTTTTTAAACATTATAGCATGGAGACATTTTACAGTAGAGAAATACAAAGATTAACCTTCAAGTTAGCATAATAGGGCCCCTTTAAAGCATGCAGAGTAGTTTGGGATTTCTGTCATTATAAAATTCTATTATTTCCTACCTATGCATTACAAAGGTATCTTATATTAATCAGGCCATACGATATATATTGTGGATATACTGTCAAAGAAGCTCGACAATTACTATTACTTTTTGCAATATCCAATGAAAATCCAAAAGGAGCTGTTTTCAGTTCCTGTGTTGCATAACGCTCAAATCCTTTGGTTACAATCTCAACAGAGGTTTTGGCCAAAAAGAAAAAAATGTTTACATTTTTCATTTTCACAAGACTCTTATATTTATCCTGATAACATGACATTACATAACATGTCACTTATATGACACTTTTATCCAAAGCAACTTACATACATGCAAATTATGCAATTTGAGGTGAAGTGTCTCTTGCCCAGAGACACGACGACGCAGTGGGGATAGAAACAGTGTTCTCCTGGTCCGAAGATTAAGAAACTTAAACTGAGCCACAGCCTCACACAGGTATAATTATAAACCTTTTTTATTTTTTATTAATAAACTCAAACTGGATGAAAATAGTTTTTTCAGTGGCAAAATGATATATTTGTACAGTTCTGAGGCAAATCTATTCCAATAATTAAAAAAAATTATGGAAAGAGCAAATCATAAACACTCAAGGGGGCCACAAACTATCCACTGCAGTGTTAAGCCAAACCCCAATTATGCACTATCTTGTTGTTGTGGTCAGGTTCATGAATGAAATCCATTAATTTAGACACAGTGCTGTGTGTACAGTCCCCAGAGCAGCATTAGGTTGGGAAAGAGGATGCTCATGCTCCTTATCCAAACCAATGCAGCAATCAGTTATTGGAGTCTTAATAGTTGCTAGTTTTGTGGTGTATTGAAGTTGATACTGGGGCAAACTATTATAGAACCTCGCTTACTAGTACAAAATGTGTTCATTGGTGGCCAAGAGCTATTGGATTTATAGCCGGCTAAAGATGTCCTCCTTCACCCCAACTTATTACAGAAACATATCATAAAGTCTGTCCAGGTTTTTTTTTACAAGGCTATCAGCAGGAGCACTGTAAGGCATAATAATGATGAGATGGAATAATTAATTTTCATACGTGTCACTTGAAAGTTTATGAGGGCAGTGTGTGGCTACCTGACATATTAAAACTCTGATGTCCTGTTGTGTGGAACATTGTGGGGTCATGTGGTGCTCATAAAGGAACCGGTTTGCTGTAGTGGGTACCCCAGTGTGTCATTTGGTACTCATCAGGTCTCGTCTTGCCCTGGTGGCATGATTAAACTTTGGAGGAGTCATCAGATTTGCCGGCACTTGGAGATTAAGCTGATCTCAGACAATCCCTCAAGCAGAGGCAACCATCCACCATTGTAATTTTATGCTAATAGAGAGATATCGTTCACAATGTAGCAGGCAGCAATTCAAAATCTCTCACTCTCTCTCGCACTCATTGCCTTTTCTGTTCTCTCCTCTCACTATCTCTTCCTCTTTGTCCCCGTCTTATTCTCTCTCCTCCCCTCCCTCCTCTTCAGACTTGGCTTCAGTTTAAGGAATCCCTGTGACACTATTCAGCCCCAGTCAATCTAAGCTAGCGTGTGGGACTGTGTGGTTGTGTAACACTGTCCCAGCCTTTTGTAAACACATTACGGAGGATATACTGCATAGTTTAAAAGATCACACAGAAGACTGTTGAGCATTGTTCCTCATCGTGTCATATTTGTTTTTCTCCTTGAACACAAGCCTAAGCTGTCCTGTCCTGTTATATTCTATTTTTAAACCAGCTGTTTTTTGGATAGAGTTTGTGCATCTTAAACTGTGTCCTAAATGTTTTCATGTCAATCCTTCCTCTGCCTGTATATTGGTAATTGGATAGTTATGCCCCAAACCCAAATACTGTTGCTTCCTACAGTATATATGCATGGCATCTCCTGTGTGGGTAAGGTAAGGCAACTACAGATACATTTATAAAGGCCTTCTAAACCACATTTCTCACTCAGTGTCTTGCCATGATTGATAGGGTCCAATAAGAGCACACACTTTCCTGCCCAAGTTAGAAGAGTTTTATATATTCTACTTTGGAAAGCTCACTTATAGCTTTCCTGTGCTCAGTTTAAAATAGATATTTGGTTGCTTAGTACTGTTGTGTTTTTTTTGTTTGTTATTTTTGTTGAGGGGATTTTTATCACAATGGATATTGAAGGATGCTAATTTCCAGGTACATAGGTTGTATACTGTGCTTTTACTGTGACATGTCTCCATGCTTTAACGTTCAAAAAGCTCTTTATGTTTCTCATACTGCCTGTGCTGCAGCACCTCTTTTCACCCTCTGTCTGAAACTAGAGGCCAGTCTGCTCTGATTGATTAGCTGGCCAGCTCTGTTGTGATTGGTCAACAGCTAGAGATGTGTCCTGGCACTCCTAGCCTATCACATACAATGGTTTGGAGCGCTAGGGTGGAGTGTTGGATAGAAACTCCTTGAACTCTGGAATTTTAGCTTTTGCAGACGATTTACATGAACAACTTTGCCAGACAAGTTGGGCTCAGTATCAACACCTCCAAAACACAAGTGATGTGTGTCAATTCCATCCCCACAGCATCCATCCTTGTTAATGAGAAACCACTTGAGTTTGTGGAAGATTTCCCCTATCTGGGCAGTCTTATCAGTAAGGACAACGGTGCATCAAAACACATCAAAGCAAGGCTGGGAAAGGCTCAGGGTGCCTTTTCCCAACTCCGTCCCATCTGGAGATCAAAACAATACAGCCTTAAAACGAAGATGCTCCTATATAACAGCAATGTAAAGTCTGTTCTGCTGTATGGTTCTGAGAGCTGGCGAGTTGTCCAAACAGACATGAGGAGAATGGAAGTGTTCCATAATGGATGCCTCCGATGACTATGCCAGATCTTTTGGCCTAATAAGATCTCCAATAATGAACTGTACAAAAAAACAACAAGCAGGAGCATCACCAAGGAGATTACGCACTGAGATGGCTGGGACATGTGTTGAGGATGGAGCAGGATCACATTACAAAAGTGGCCTTAAGATGGACACCACCAGGTAAAAGAAAACCTGGGAGGCCCAAAACCACTGTGACACAAGAGCTGGAACAGATGAACCTGTCGTGGGGAGAGGCCCAACATGCTGCCAGGGACCGAATGCAATGGAGAGAGCTCATTGAAGCCTTATGTCCCATAGGGGACGAAGGTGAAACGAACGAACGAACGAACGAACAAAGATCTATATAACACACAGGAAAGGAAGAACCCAAATAAGTATTATACGGCCTCTTTATTCATAAGCCATTTTGTTATTTCCTTTTGATGTAAAACCCACACAACTTTACGTTCAAGCCTTAAGCCAGTTGGTTTCACTTGTGAATATAGACTGCAATAATATCCTATGCCAAAAATGAATCCAGCTGTTTATAGGTGTCATGCATGGAGCCAGTACAGCAGGTACTTATGTCTCTGACAGAAGTGGTCTCCCATACAAAAGGCTTTTTCACAACACACATTTATATCTGCCTCCTTGTGCAGAGTTTGTTTAGGTGTCATTTGTAATTTTACTTCCAAAAACAACTTGCAATCAGCCATTTGACGTTACTGTAATGATGTCGTCACTGTTGAAATGACGGATAATAAAACATGAGACTGACAGATGAGGACAAGGACAGCCCCGGGGAGAGATGTGAAATATTTTTGACTCCCCTCTGAACCACCTGTAGCATCAGCCAGATGGTGGAGTTGAAAAAGAATGTGTGTGGGGAGGGAAGTCTTACTGATTATGTCCCTACTCACTTGAGGGTGCATCTGGTGCATGAGGAGTCTGTTCATGCTGTTTCTCTGCCAGCGGCAACCACGACTATTTTTTGGGGGTGTTTAATATGAAGCACTGTGTTTGTGCGATGAATTAGGCATAATGAGGCAGTCCACAAAGATGTCATGCTGCATACTAAGTTGTAGTTTTTTCGGTACAGTACGATATCTCATATTTAGAGCTGAAAAGCTTCCTTATTACTTTTCCACTCCACATTACTTTTCCAGTTTATTTTGTATGCAAGCATAGTCAGGTTTGTTATTCTATTTATTTATTTTTCAGTGATTGTCTGACTCAATGGTCGATGTGTGGCTCGGATGAAATGCCTACTGAAGCTGCTACAGGCTGTTACATATTTTCTTTGTAACCGTCACAATGATGTTTGAGGGTAATGAACACGCAATGAAGGGGAATGAACAAGTGCTTTTTTCAGCCTCAAAGTCCCTTTTTTTTTTGATACAGTAGTTGATAATATCATAGAGATTGAAGGTTCTTCAATCTGCAGATGATCATGTGTGTATGATGTGTCACTTGGATGGATTTTTCTCCCTAAAAAAAATCACAATCTGTTACTATGCAAACACTGTTCGTTAACCAATTTTATCCAGTGGAAACAAGAGGTTTTCTTACATTAAAGTCATGTTTTTCAGTCTCAATGTTTACTGGAGGTTTCCCTCATTATACTTGTGCCAGATGCATATAGGACGATACGCTTCTGAAATCGTTGTGATGTCGCAGAAATGCACTTGCATACACCAATTACACTCAGATTTATGATGAGTACGGCTTCTCATTTTCAGCATGATGAATGAGAAAACATCCTTCAAGTGTCAAAATATACGCATACATCAGTTTGCACAGTGAAGGTCAAAAACCCAAGCACAGTTATAATAAGCAAACTATATTTTAAAGTCAAAGTGGGACTTTACAGGTGTCCGTTAAAAAAAGCTCTGGTCAACATGTCACAGTAGAGGCACAAAATACAAAAAAACATAGCATTATAGGGCCCCTTTAATGTTACGCCCTACAATATCTGATGTGATATTGATATAGTTAACTGGCTACTCATGTTGACCATTCATGTTAAACAACGGTATTTTTCAATGAAGTGAAAAGCAATTGTGGTGGAATACACCATTTTTTATTTAGAACTGAAAAAACAATCAATATAAAAGCGTGGGATGTATTTACATGCCTGATGAATGCTGTTTGACCTTCTGCATAGCATGCATACAAGAGAGGAACCCACACACTGAAATCAGGGCACCCTTTAGCTTGTGTTAGTTCTTTTTTCCTCTAACAGAAATGACCCATCTCTCTGAAAGAGACCTTCTGGGTTGAAACGTTGTGAGTAAAGCTTATTAATGAAGCTGATTCTATTGTGCTAATACTTTTCTTTTGCATCCTAGTAGATTTCCCCATGCAGCACACATTGCAGTCTTGTGGTGTGCACATTTTCTATTCCAGCCCAACATTCTCCCTAGCAAAAATGAGATAGACAGCTGCAGCAATCCAAAGAATAATCCAACATAAACATTGACGATCATTTCCATGGGCTGTTCTCCCATGTAGCTCTAATCATTTGATTTCACATTCCCTGAGTACTCAATATTAACACATCTTGCACACGATGCCTTCCTTTTCCACCATGTCGCAAGGCTTAAAAGTGATTCCATCTACATCTCCCTTCATGAGTGAAATGGGAGTGAAATCAATTAAAGATCATAACCTTCACCTTAGCAGTCTATTTCATGGCAAGAGCAGGTGGTCCCGAAACTCAGTGCTCTCTGTATATTTGAAGAGCAAAGATGTGATGCCAGGAATCTACCCTCGAGCAGAATTTCTATGTTTTTCCTGAGCTTAAGCAATTGAATCCTAAAGCTTCAGTTGAACCGAGGCTGTAATTTTTGATGTGATGAGGAGAGAAAAACCTAGAGCTGCTCCATTGGCACTGGGGCTCACTGAAGCGGTAGATAGGATTTGTGGAGTCATAGAAATGATGTGTAGTATTTCACACCCAAATGAGCTTTATTATATTATAGGGCACATTGTCATCAATCAGAAAAAAATATCCATTTAGGCACACTGAATGCAATTTGTGTCCAAAGGCGAAGGTTTTGTATTTAATGCTTGTACTGTGAAACTGTTTCAGCACTTTCTATGGATATTATACAGAAGTAAACTTGTTTAGAGGACACAATTTAGAAAAACAACAACTGTCCAATAGAAACACATATCTATTGTTGTTTTAGAGTTTTCCTAGGAGCTGTGGCTGTTTTTGGTTAAAAAACACTGACGGGGAACTAGCAATGTCATATTAGCATCAACTTATTCCTTTTTCGCTTTTTAAAAACGTGTAACTTGCATTTTTTGAACCCAGAGCTGTCGAGTCGATATCAGAGGGGACTGCACGTGCTCCGAATCGGAGT
This sequence comes from Eleginops maclovinus, assembly GCF_036324505.1. Classification (NCBI taxonomy): domain Eukaryota; kingdom Metazoa; phylum Chordata; class Actinopteri; order Perciformes; family Eleginopidae; genus Eleginops; species Eleginops maclovinus. The sequence goes on from NC_086371.1 coordinate 6,567,751, forward strand.
CTTTTGATATTTTAGCTGGCATACAGTTGAACTCTTAGCTGGTAACATGAAACACTATCCTTCCTCCTCAGGCATTCTGGGAGGTGAAGGCTACGGTGCTATGAAAGCATGAAAGACCATTCAGGAGTTTATCATGGCTGTTCTGCAGGCGAAAAAGTGTCTGCTTGTGTTGGCCTTGGAAGGTACTGCGCTATGCCTTAATTCTGACACTGAACCCGAGGCCTAACAGGACCCACTCAGTGCTGTATCTGCTGTGCACTTTGGGGGTATTACACTGTGGTCACAGCTGATTCAAGTCACTTCAAGCTGACCTTTTTCTACAATCCAAAAATTAGTTTTTTCACTTAAATACAAAACACTTGCTGTACTTCAGAATTGCTTTTCTCAGGTACCGGGACCATTGCCAGTGTGATAAAAGCCCTCATTAAAACAGGAAATGTTCCATGGTTTGTCTACTCACAGGAAATAAGTAGCACCTTTGGCAGGTGGGGTACATTTGCGGAACACTTGCACACAAACTAGAGAACTCAGGATATCAGAGATAAGCAGTGGAAACAATGAGACTTTATTAACATGAAAAAATAAAACATTTTATTTTTTGGGTTTTGTTTGTTCAGCCCAATTTATTTTGCATAATGTGCCACAAGCTTTTTTACAATGCAGGATGGAAAGAAGTAAAAAAGTCTTTGAAATGTTTTTAGAATTAAATATGAATCTGGGAAGAGATAGTGGGTCTATTCTATAACAAATGTATCGGGGTGGAAGACGGATAAGCAAAGGTCCACTGGGACCAAGAATTTATTCACCTCTTTTGGCAAGTACAAATGAATCGAGTGTGAGAGAAGACTAGAATATAGAGCACAGGATTTAATTCCATGCGTTATTGTGCTTTTGAGAACAAAAAAACTTAATAGGTACATAGAGCAAGCACTTTTGTTAGCCCCTTGTAATGAAAATTAACACAGGACAAGGATTAAAAAGTGCAGAGGGAACAGTGCATGGTCAGCAAGATGCCATGCCCCAGGAGAAAAGTAATACTTCACTGTCTGACTCAAATCCTCTTTGACACATAGGCACAGATTGATGCAGGGGCTCAGTCGCTTGGCCTTTCAGTTACAAGCTGGCCTCTAAGCACCAGGTCATCCTGCTGTCCCGAGGGGGACATGGTTTACAACTCATGAGAGGATACACAGGATTGAAATGACAGGTGCATGGGTCTGTGACTCTTCAAGTTGTTCACCTTCTTTAAATGCACTGCGGCAAAAGTCATATACTTCACTTTTTTTTTTACATGTGTGTCTGACTCCAAAGCTCTGTGTGTGTGGCTGTGTTTGCTTTTGTGCCACATTTAATTTATGTTAAGAGGGTAGTTCTAGGTATTTTTTAGAAGCTCTCCCTTAAATAATAATATATACATTTGAAAAATAATAAAATATAGAAGAAGTTACATAGAATGAAGTCTGGGTGTTTGACAGCTTAACAAAAATAAGCTTTCTTTTTTTTTGAGACAAATCTTTAAAAGGACCAATTCCTTTATTGTGTGCAAGGTTTTTTGAACGTTGGCTATTTGAATGACTTTTCCTTAATAATAGATTGCTTTTGCTCTACCAAAAGGACATGTGTACATGCAACATGTACTTGTTTGTTGCTGCACACATCTGCTATAAACATAACACAATATATCTCTGAGCGGCTGCACAATTCTCGTGTCTGATCCGATTCTTTCCACCGTTTAAGTTTAACACTGACAAACACTCAATAGATGTTAATAAACATGAGATCAACCAATAGAATGAGCATTTAATTAAATGCTGCGTCTTCCAAGCAAGTTATTGCCAGTACAAGCAATAAAGAAAAGTAAAACAATGCAATTTAACATGTAAATAAATTAAACTCAAGCTGTGAAGAGAAGCAACAATTAATCAAATGGTTTTACAAACGAGCTCCTGAGAGCCAAACCTCCTCTTATATGTGCAGTTTAACATTCCCTCAAATCCGCTATCTAACAGAATCTGTATGTGAATGTAAATGAACCCACAGAACAAATGACTTTCTCGATCCATGAGTTCTTTTGCGCCCCACAAAAAGAGCAATGTTGCATAAGAGATAAAAGGAGCCTGTATTTAAACTGCAGAATAAAGAGCTTCTTCACAGCTGCTGAACCAGAGAGGATCCCTTCCTTTCAATGCCTTTTCGGAGGAAATGTAGAGCCCATTAGACCGTTTTTCTTTCTGATGATATTACACTTCCACTTCCAGTAAAACTTCCACTGACCCTTCCTCATTTATTTTCCAACGAAACCATTACGACTAAGACATTGTGTCTGCCCTTTCTGCTTCTTCGAAAAACCATTACCAAACTGGTAGAGAATGGGGTAGAAATTGCACAAGCGAACAAAGGTCAAACGGGAGATCAAGGAAATAAAGAGACCCATGGACATAACTTTTATGAAAGGACTAATCTGTAGTCTGAATGGTAACTCAAGAAAAACCCTCAAGCAAAATACCACACAGAGCGTATACAAAAATAAGAACATGCTCTTTAATAGTATCGACAAAGGAGGTAGAATTGCTCAAACATAAATGATCATTCTGATGCCTTTAATTCCTTTTCTGCTTCCCTTGAAAAAAAACACTACAGCAATAAATATAGGTAATGTATTTAAGAATATGCTTTTTGCTCCCGGTTGACTAGAGTGAACAATGCTATTTACACCTGATGCAAAAAGACACTGAATATTTGAATCTTGTCATATGTTTTGGCAAAAGGTTATGTTCACAAAAACTTCAGCATCATGTATATGTTATTATTATTTACTAATACAAAATACTTTGTATCTGGCACATTTGCACATTATTACCCAGGTCGGCTGTTTTCTGTCAAGGATAACGGCTGCCGTTCATGGCGTTCATCTAAGAGAGAAAATACAACAACAACCGGTTTGTGATTAAGATTCTGAACCGTGGGAAACTGTCCTCCTTTTATCTGATGTCTGATAAGGTTTCCCCATCAGCAAAGTTGCAGCAGCAAAACATTTCCCTCCTGGTGGCCAGCTAACTTCTGTGGCATCTGTCCATGGCGTCATCACAGACACCGAACCATTATTTCTTAACAGTCTGATGATTCTTGTGTTGATATTCAGCTTCATGAGACAACTTTGCCTCTTTCTCAACTAACAAAACAGTATATTTGCACATACAATGTACTTCATTTGAATATTTCCATTTAATGCTACTTTATACTTCTACTCCCTTACATTCCAGAGGAAAAATCTCACACTTTCCATTCATTTAGATTTAGTTTCCATTCATAGTTACTTTTTTACATGATATGATATGATGCAGTACTTTAATACTTATCTACCCAGTATGATAAGTGTCTCAAACTGGTTTCACTTTGACAAACTACAACATTAAAATGCTCTTACATGTGTATTTAAGTGATGATATAATATTATGTAATATAATAATGTCCAAGCCCCTACTGACTGAGCCACTGCTGGCAAAAAAAGCCATACCAAATATTTTAACTTTGATACTTTGAACACATTTTGCTCATATATTTGTGTACTTTTACTTAAGAAACCTTATACAATCAGGGCTTTTACTTGTAAGGGAGTATTTTTAGAGCTATTTGTACTTCTACATTTGTGTACTTCTTTCAACATTGCCACCAAACAACTCTTGGTGTAATTTACAGGACGGTTTCCAGCTAAATGATAAAGATGTGTTGCAGGTTCCCAGTGTAAAGCTTAGTCCCTCGTCACTGGCAGCCTCTGTGTGAGTCTTGGCAGGGAGCTCTGCCTCCTCTAATGCATGTGGACTTTAATGCCAGCTGCTGCTTTTCACCTGACAGTGGGGAGCTTCACTGGGAGAGTGCAACACATGTGGAGGTTCCTGCTATCTACCCAAAACCATTACCTCTGTTTTGACTCCTGACACAGTGAACCGTTTATCCAGGCCTATTTTAAATCACCATATCTCTGTCGCTGTTGAGGCTCCCTGCCTCAACATCTCAGGCTGCAGCCAAATCAGAATAGTCTCTCCTTTTAAAAATATCTCCTTCAAGTGAAGCTTCTTTTCCACTGCCTCCTTTTATAGTAACACAGTTTGATTTGTTTTATATATAGTTTTGCTTTATTGTCATTTATCTTTGTTCAGCAATGTGTTCATATTTATTTAGTGTAGCCCTAAAGCATTTTAGTTCATTCTCAACTTTGGAAATAGTTGTTATACCGTTTCTATTTTTTTAAAGACGTTGGTCAAATCAACAATAACAATGATCAACATGAATTAAAAACCTTTGAGACACCATGGCACCCATGAATACATTGCTTTTATTGGCATGATTATCAATTTAAATGAATACTTACAGTTTGAAGAGATCTGTTATTATCCAATTACTTTACAGAATATTAAAGTCATTTTGCAATATACATTTTAAAAAGATATATTTTATATCATAAACTGTAAATACTTGGACTTCAGGCACATGTTTAAATGTCAACAATATACACAATTTAAATATTTAGCTTAAGGCCTGGTTTTGATTTGCTGTGCCTTTGCCTGATCTTGTTAGGCATCCTAGAATATTACAATATAAATAAAACATCAACAATATTTCACACACTGATTTCATAGTTCAACTTTTACCAAAGGCTGAAGTTGCGTGCACACTGTATTCATTAAAGCACTAGCCACTCGTGTTTATTTTCCCAGTTGGACCTATTTCTGGGGATGTTGTCCAAAGCTCTCATCATAGCAATTACTTTGTTGAGTACATCATGATAAATTGAGCCAATGGTCATACCACAACCACACTAGAAATGCAGTATTGTGTGTTATTACTTAAAATGTACATATAATTGGTGCTTAAAAATACAAATAGTAGCCTAGTTAAATAAAGTTTGTTGCTATTTTAGAATCGTTTGAGCTATTATCACCGCAGGGATGTCTTGGTGTCATTAAAGGAGTTAGTAACCATCCTTCCCTTTATTGAACAACAAAGAATCTCTATTTAGAGATCCTTAAAGTCCTTAGTTTTCCACTGGGAAAAATAGAAACATCAACACAGTGAGTGGGGAAGGGATGAACCAATCATTCAATCCCAGGCACCTGTCCAACCTCAGCCTAATTGAGATGGGTTTCAATGACATAGCATTAGGTTCCTTCGACATTGCTTCGCTTGGTGGTGATTCTGTGTTGTTTGCCAAAAATGCTGCAAGCTATCATGTAATTGTGACCACAGTCATTCTCCCTACCACCATCACAGTAATTTCACCTTTGATGCATTATCACATTCGAGCCATTGGTCATGCCAGTGCAAATTTATCAAGTTTAGAAATGTAATCTGTGAGTCTGGCGGTGTAGGAAACCTGCCGCAGGTTTAACTGCATTAGTTATGTGTGCCTATTAAAGTTTAATGGTCATGGAAGCTATTATATGACTTTATGCTTCTTTTAGTCTGCTATTATTGTGTACATGCGTCACCCTGCAATGCCCTGCAGCCAAGTGTTCCAAAGAAAATCATTAAGGAGATATTAGCAGGCGAGTCTGTGCTTTCCTTCAAATGCCTTTTTCTCAATATTTTTTGTCATCATGAAACATTCAGCATAGTTACCGGCTCTTATTGCAAGAATTCAATTTCTTTATGGCTTTTATCTGAAGCTCAGGTGCTAATACTAAAAGCACAACCATCATAACCATTATTTCTCTTCTTAATATGCAGGTGGGTTTTTCTAACAGGTAGTGGTATTTTGAGAATCACAGCTAGACTTTCCTTTCAAGCAACACCACTATTCTTTCTTTCTTTCTCCTGAAGTCAACTAAAACTTCACTCCAAAACCATATTATTTCTGAACAAAACCATAACACAGTGTGAAATTACCCTGAGACCCTTATTGTCTGTGTTCTGGGGCTGAGCAGGCATTTGAGGGCACTGGTGCATTCTGAATGGCTGCATGCTGGGCCTGTGCCATCTCTGGGGATTACATGAATTAGAATACGCTTTGGTGAAATATCCTGCAAATACAAAAAAACAAAACCTCAAACAATAAGTGTTTTTGCTGAGTAGATGCATTTTAGTCCACAGTGTATTGAGATGGATGGCAAGCGTTCAGGTGAAAGACAAATGAGACACTGAACAATACATCTAAAGGGAATCTCAAAGCTAATCAGAGGTCGCACTGTATATATAAACCTGGCTTCAATGTGACATACAAAGGGGTAAACCACCTTTAAACATAGGCAACCTTTGATTTAAAAATGTGTATGGAAATATAGCAAGTGTTTAATAAGGTCATCCTCTGACACGGAATACCTCACTTAAGTGAAAAGATTGACATGTGGAGAAAATGATCTTCAGTCTTCCTGAAAGTTATTACATTTCATTCTCATGTCTGTCTGCTAAATATAAAGGAAACAGCTTCTGAACTCTATTGAAGAAGAACTCCACCTAACAGCTTCTCTAGTATTTATTAGGTAACAAATTGATATGGAAATACATGTGCTACTGTATAAGGTGTGAACTTGTGAACTGCATTATCGGTGTTAACACTTAACTTTACATTTAAATGTGGTTCTCTGGGGTTTATGTGCCTTACTGTTTGTTGGCCAGCCTCAGGGACTCCCTGGAGTTTCTGATGGTTGCTTGGCGAACTCATGGTGACAACGAGACCCCATTTTGTTACCTTGATGCAAAGCCAAGCTATAATTTCCTTATGTCTCCAATCTGCTAAGCTAAGCTAACCTGCTGCTGGTATTAGCTTCATATTTAACTGACAGACATGAGAGGGACTTCAATAGCTACATGTCTCTCGTGCACATATCTACAAACCTCAACTCCCCACAATTTACTGAGTATCCCTTATTTTTTCACATTTTCAATTAACATTCATTTCAATTTGTACATTACACAGTAAATCTCCAGGGAGTGAATTAAGGTTGAAGCTTTATATTTGATCAAAAAGGATTTCACTTAATATGCCTTGATGAAATATGAGACAGACATGATGAGTACATGTGTGTAATGCTCTGTGAACATCCATAACCTTTGCTACATGCAAGTAGAAGTGTGTCAAATGTGCTTTTGCGGAAAGCTATCTGACAGTGCTGCAAAACCTACAGAGAAAAAAAACATAAAAAATAGACAGACAGAGAGCAGAAGGCTTGGGGGCTGATAAGGACTGCTACTGGTATTGTAGCCAAGCTAATTAGCCAAAAGGAAATTGGGCTCCAGTCCATATCAGTTAGCTCCAGAGAAGCCAATCTCCCGGGGACCCCTCAAGGTGAACAGCCATGGTACTGGCTGCCTGACATCGACAGCCATGATAGCTGAGTGGGTTCGAGTTAAATTTGGAGGCAAAAGAAGAATCCAGTTCTCCCCCTATAGCCAGTGTGCCAGGAAGCTAGCTGTTCTTGGTTACCGTCATTTAGCATTTTACTCTGAGGCTAAACCTCTGCAAGTTTTGTTAAAGTACAACCATATGGAAGTACAGCATGGGGCTGCACTTTTCTCTGAAAGAACACAGCATCAGCTTTTTTAACATGTGGTTCCGGCAATTCATATTCATGTTTAGTTCAGAAGCAGTTATTTTATTCAGAAAGTGCTATGACACACTAAAGAAGCAAACTAGCTTTGGCCACATGTGGGAACAAATACACAGCGGGTACTCCTTCTTGATGGGAAGTATGAGCTTTATTCCTTCCAATATAATATTCATAATTTAGTTTAATCTATTTGCATGAAAATGCAACTCAAAGAATGAAAGACATGGTGATTTAACAAGTGAGACTCACACCCAAGGGTATTTTAAAAACACTTTATACAAATGAATTGGACAGATGAATATAAGGCTCTGCAGTTTTCTTTCATAGTATGGGCTGCGAAGTGAGCTTTGGATATCACACAGCTCAACACCAAGGAAAAACATGAATCAATACGGCATGATCAACAAGCCTTTCAAACCCCCTGTAGTCATAGAGTAGTCATTTTGTGTCATGGGTGAGTAAATATTGGACTTTTTGTTTCTTGAAGGAAAGATAATGCAGTATTGCTTTGTAGTTGGGCGCACCTCCATGTCAGGTCTTGAACTAGCTCGGAGAGTGCTCCTTCCTTGCAGCTATTTAGATAAATGTGGACTGTGGCAGAGGCATTGTGGAACAGCTGTAGCTCAGTGCTTCTTGGCACACAAACCCTGGAGTGCTTGTTAAATGAATTCATTTAAGGGAGAGGGACCAGCTTAAGATGCACAATAAGGATCAGTCCTTGTTTTCTAAACACCACCAAACAACAGAATATAAATGCAGCTTCCACTCTGGAAATTCCAATATGTTAAGAGCCACACAGGGCAATGCGGTATTCATAAACTGTAGAGCATATATCATTTTATGCATTAAAGTGCTGACATTTTAATGTGTCATTATTTCCTTATTTTTTTCTTTCCAATTTTCAGTTTGTGCAAGGGTGAGGATGTATGCAGGTGCCGCTTATATATTACCTTGTAAGAAATAATAAGGTGTTAACCTCTGCAAATCAATTGAAACTGAAGGAGGGATGGTGATCCGTCGCAAACACAGACAAAGTAATTGGATTGTGACTAGTGAGCTGTGGTAATTCAAGGAATTTCATAGCTCTGTTCTTTTAGTGGTGTTATTTCCCAGCAGCACAGTCTAATAGACAGGACATGGTTACTGGTCATGGATGGCCAATTCATGCTTTACTGCACCTGCAGACATCCCCAACAAATGGAACAAATGGACCAGCACTATAGTTCATTATTATTCATTTGCTGTGCAGCCTCTCAAGTGAAATTATTTTGACTGAGGTCAGCAAAATATCACTGCTTGTGTCAAGTGCTTTGCATTAAATGTGGGTCTTGTTTTAGTGATTGCCTGTGTTTAACGGATGTATATTTTCTCCACTTGTATATTGTATTGTATTTGATTATACGAGTAACCTTTTCAACATCTCAAAGCATCACCCAGCGTATTTGTGCTTTACTATACTTTAAGGAGTTGGCATATTTATATATTTGGGTTGCTATGTATTTATGTTGTCTAGCGAAGCACACCGTCACTTTCCATCAGCATAATAAAGAAAGCATGTGAAGATGGGGGTGTATTCAGTAGAGCCCCCTCTCTTGTCTCCTCCAGGAGATGGAGCCAGTTTGCCAGCTCTCTCTGGCTTCCTGTGTTTCATTTGACATTGGCATGCTCTCAAATGCATCTCATAGGGATCATAGACTGCTATTTATATTATAGGATCCTTTAGCTGCAATCAAGCCTATGAAGCAAGTAAGTAGCCACAATTGTAAATCAGTGACTGCTGTTTCTGTCTTCCACAGCACAGGTAGGTCTGAAGTCCCTTTTGTACCTGTAACCAAGATAAGAGATAGGGAGAATTAGTCCAAATACCTTCATACTCCTATCCACCTTTAGGAAATGTGTTTTAGCCATGCTTACAAACTCTAGGGATGACAATGTTTGTTGGGTTGGCCACTATTCTGGTACTGATGGACTGACTGATAAACTGCCATTTATTTATATAGAGCTGTACATGGTGTTTCAGATAACTAATTGGGGATACATTTACTCTGCCACCACTATGAGGTGCACATCTGTGATTTAAACATATTATGCATATCATCTGTCTCCAAAATGTTTTGAAACTTATTACATGTAGGTCTTTTGAAAGCTCAAACATTAACCTATTCAAACAGATCTTAAACACACTGGAATAAGCCTCTGGAGAAATGTTTTATTGATTAATGTGATCTAACCTCAGTATGCAAAAACCTAAGTGTTTACTGCCCTGTCTTCTAGGAAATGTTCGTATTATTTCTTTAGACAAAGATCATTTCTAGACAGCGTGTCTGTTACTAAAATCAATTTTGCATAGCTGCTTATGTTTGTTTTCCTATTCATGGTTATGTTCTTCTCTGCTTTTGTGATGTCTGGCAGTGTTCAATTACCTTCACACCTGTCACAAAATTAAATGACTTCTTGTTGGAGACAACATGACGCACATCACTGTTTCTGTTGGGCCATCCATGATCAGCATCTTTCGCTGTTGATTTGATAAAATTACATTTCAATCAAGGACCACATGTGTGGGGAATAAGTGAACATTGTCGCTGATTACTGAACTGTAATTCTTTTTATTGAAGATTTATCCCCCTACAGCAAAAGCAAACTAGGTTTATGAAACAAACTGAATATCCAGAGCCGGGGAAAAAAGCTACTCGAACTCTTTCAGAAGAATCCAACTAGAAGTGAATTAAAGACACAAAGAGAAGTTCAATTTTAACCACCTGAGCATAGTTGTTCTTGGTAGACCATCTTGCGTCATAGCTTTCAGTTTTTGTTTAAAAGGGGCTGTTGGAATCAGAAGATACAAAAGGCAAAGACTTTTCCACGTCACTGCACAACATTTCATGGGAAATATACCTTTGAATTCAGAGTAGGGACTTACCCCTCATCTCAGAACCTTTGTTTCTATGCCCCTTGTTAAAAATTTAAACACACTTGACAATGCCTGAAAAGCTCAATCTACCATGAAAGGATAGAAAACACACAAGAGGAATTTGAAAGAGGAAACCCAGGAAGATTTGAGAGAAAGAGAGAAATAGCTTTTGTGAAGTAACTACACATTAGCTGTGTGTATATTGTGTTCGTGCTTGAGAGCCATTCAGATGTGAGTGATAAGAGAAGGAGAAAAGTTAAACAGTTTAGAGATGACACCTCACCTACTCAACTTTTTCAATAGAAAATGATCTAGGAAAATAGAATATATTCTAAGCTATTACCATGTGGTCTTTTTCTGAATATATTTTGGACGCTCAGGTTTATTGATCCAAAAAACCTATTTCACAATTTGATAAGCATTCAGTCCAACTGAACAAAAACAATACTGGGTCAGGACACCTCAGGTCATTCATTCAACATTTGAGTTGCAGTGGGATTTTATTAGACAATAGGAGTTTTAAACAATCAGAAAAGTGTAAGATTTTTGTTGTGGTTTGATTTCTACATGACATGATCATATGTGTCTTTCAGATTGTTTCCCTATTCGACCCATATTCATGGACAGTGAATATTGGTGTTAGCGTTCATTTGTATCTAATACATAGTTATTTTATCCATGATGTCTTTACATTAGTGATTGGTGTCAAAATGTCTTGATATAAATCAGCCATTAACAGCGTTCACAAGCTCAGTTCATCATGTGACTAGGCTACCTAAGCACAATGTTCTGTAATACCACCTTTTACTAGAAATATTTACCATAAGAAACCTTGGTGACAATGCAAATATCTCCTCCTCAAAACCATGAATTTAAGAATATACCCTTAATCGTCCCACAGAGGGAAAATGCACATTCTGCATTTGACCAGGGAGCAGTGTAGCGAATGGTGCCTTGATCAAAGACGCCTCGGTAGCACTTGATCTTTCGGGCACTTGAACCGATGACCTTCTGGTTCCCAAGCCAAGTCCTTGTGGACTTCGCCACCAACAGAAAGTAATATGAATTGACTCATTAAACTACATTTTTGATCACAGACTAAATAATGGCATGAGACACAACATGTTCAATGTTGTGTACTTACATCGTATCCTCTTTTTTTATATATTTGTATTTGTTGTGTTTGTTGGATTGTGAGAAACAGCATTTTGTTCTGCTTGTCTGTACCACACAAACAGAAGATTGACAATAAAGTTGACTTTGACTTAATGCTTTTTTTCTTATATATTTATTGGTGATACAGACTTTTCGGAAAGTGTGTAATCCCAGTCATCAATATGAACACAATATCCCCACAGTAAACCCCTGCACTGTATAGGTGAAATAAAGTGATGTTGATGTTGTTCCAAAATGATGTATATGATCGCTGGTGGAGTCAATATATGCAAATTTGATGATGATTTTTGGTGATTTTCTCCAAAGTTCATGTTCCAGTCAGTCTTTATATTGATTACGTCCGGTGTGACCACATGATCAATCAGGGGAACCTTCCCTACTCCCCTGTATCGATCACCATTGTGTGCCAGAGGCATGATGGAAGGGTTTCTGTGATGAAATGAGCACTGCACTCTCTGCAGCATGTTGCATCTTAGCCTGTATTGACCCCTTCTTGTAGAGGTAGTGTTTTTAGTAGGCTTCCTAAAATCAATGACACATTTTTGGTTGCTTTCTAGCTTGGTGGTGTAGCTGCATCAGGTTCTTGCCAGTGATACGTTATCTCTTATTAGTGACTGATCTACCTTAGAAATTACATTATATTTGAAAGTGTCTATCCTTTTGTTATCCTACCATTTCCTATTTGACCAAAATGAAACTGGGTTTGAGATTTTTAGGTGAGGCTGTCATTGCTCTGATACAGCAAAGTCATGCCAACAAGGAAAATGCAGGGAAACAATAATCCAGGAAAACAGAGAAACAAAGCCTGCACAGAAACACAGGGCAACATATGTTCGCAAGATCAGCGCACATACATTTCAGAGCCTGTGGTGGCCTTACAGTATGGTGCCTGTTACTACTGCTAAGTGTTGAATACAATCTACTTTTTTGTGCGTGAACTTGCCAAACTAAGGCGCTGAGGGTGTACGTTTCTGCCTGAAGGTGACCATTTTCATATTGTGGCTTCAATTTAAAATGTTACATCAACCTCAAACAGGAGCGTTGTGCGATCATAACGGCTGTTTAAGATCCATTGCATCCATTTAGAAAATGTATGGCCATCAATTAGAAATTTGTGGAAACATGCCTTTTAAACTTAAATATATATACATATTTGTCTTTATCCTGCATATTAACATCATATTCAGGATGTGAACAACTGATTAAATCCTACACTAAAGCCTCACAACAAACGGCACATTAAGAAATGTTATTTTTTTGCAAACAGTCCTGGAAACCTTCATGAATAGTATGATAAATGACTGTGTCTTTGATATTACATTTCTTTATATTGTATGGAGAACTTAATACTTTGTCCACCCCTCAAACTGTGCATCAATGCAGAGGTGGGAGAACAAGAGACATCTCAAAGACTCATAAAACTTTCTTTGCAATAGTTGTAGACTTTTCTCGTGTTTGACGTTTGTCTTTGTAGAAACATGACATGTAGGTCAAGTGGAGATGGAACACGGAGCATTTTTAGCGGATTTGAAAAGACTTTCACCTGCATACACTTGACATGAAAGCACAACCTCTGATCCAAATGTGAAGAGCTGCCAAAAGAGAAGCTGAACCTGATATCACACAATGGAGGGTTTTTTTTTGGAAGTTGTATTTGATTGAAAATGCAGGAGAAATCTTTTAATAATGTCATTTTGATTTTAAAATAGATTTAGTTTTATTTTAAAGCCAAATTCCTAAATTATTTGTGATTATACATTGTATAAAATCATATAAGGTATCATTTTGAACCTGAATCTTAAACATTGGCCCCCTCCCGTCACACACACACACACACACACACACACACACACACACACACACACACACACACACACACACACACACACACACACACACACACACACACACACACACACACACACACACACTATTGAAACCTTGACTATAGTGTGTCCAGTCAATATGATATGATTTGCTGCCAAAAGTTGAATGATTAAATATGATGCTAGTTGTATTTTTATGAATATTGTCATTTGGTATCTACCAAAAACATTGCAAACATTACATTCTGGAAGTCCAGATTGTTGTGTGTTAATATGTTTTGTATAAGACAGACATGTGCATGTTGATAGCCCAATGTAACATACTTTATAGTAATAGAGAAGAAGAAATCATTTCAACCTTCCACAGAAAGTTTTACAATATTGGTAGAAGTCTTTAGAATGAGAGGGCAAATGACAACCCCCCTGACTTTGTTTCAATTAAATATCTGCCGCAGACAATGAGTTCTCAGGCTCTGTTTCGCTTTCAAGCAAAAGGCATTAACTGAATGAATCCATGGTTACCACCGAACTCTGCAGCCTTCGAGCCCTTCGACTGAACCCCCTCTGAATAAGACTTCAGAACAAGTCCAATCGTTAAGGTCTGTGTGAAATGAGCACACTGCTTTTAATCTCAGAAGATTCTCTATCGTCTCTTTACAGTCCAATGATTGTGGGCACCGCAGCCAAAAAAACATCTCATTTCACTTGTAGAATTACATCCTCTAGATCCTATAATTACAATAATCTCTCGAGGACAGAAATAGTTTTCTCCCAAACCATTAACCTTGGGCACCTAAACTTCTCCTGTTGTATTTTTACCTTTTATTTATAAAGGTTAATTGTATTGCTGACCACACATAGTTTTTTATCAGCACTTCCCTGCTTCATATGCATGCATTAAATCCAATGTAGGCACGCCTGTCCTCCTTCATATTACATTTTCAGCCATCAGTTCCAACTTGAACAATTTGATTTCAAGATGACTGATCAATAGCTTTAATCATCCACTGCCCGGGTTGGGAGTGTCGCTGAAGGCGTCAGCCTCCAGTGCGAGACCCGTAATGAATCATTCCTGATGGTGTTTGCACCTGCGTGTATCAACACTGTACACTTCTAAGTTACAACAATGGTTTGAATCATTAATCCAACAATTGCTTTGTGCCACTTCGTATACATTCATCATGACACACAATCCTCCCTGGCAGTTGATTTGAATGATGCCAAACACTGACATTCCACTTTAGCCTGACTCTCATAGCTCAGACTGTGCTGCATTATTATACACTTTAATTTACACCAGCCCATCCACAATGAGCCGACTCCTCCAGATGCATCTTAAAAGGAGATTAATCACCAGGGACTGCCGTGTTGAGAAGAGTCGTCCACCTGCCAACCGAAATGTGCCATATCAATCAAACCCAGCACACTAATGATCATCTAGCAGAAGTTCCAGCAGAGGGGAATTGTCGTCCCCCCGGCGCAGTCATTTGCGTCGATCTACGACCACAAGTGCATTTGGCCTCCTCCGCAGCCCTAATGGCTGTGCTGCTTTGTCGCCCGCCGATCTGCTCTCTTCAGCTAAAGATTAATTCTCCCCTTCACTGTTGAAGTTGACGAGTCTGACAGTGTTCTCTGTGAACTTGTCCCCAAACGAAAAGGAGCCAACATTCTGAAAACATGCAGAAATAATATGCATGAGAAGCAGAACATCAAAGCAGAGGATAGAAAAGCGGCCAAGTGAAGTTCATTGGCGATTCACACTTTTTAAAACTTGTCACAGCAGCTGATGAAACTCGAAATCTTCCACTTTACTAAATTTAAATGCTATTTCAGGTTTTCTGGAGTACATCCAAGCCAATGAGCGATTGGTTTTCTGCCAATGTTGAAGCGGAGAATAAACCTCAACACCAAAAGAATGACTCATGCATGAACAGGTTTTGCGTCAAAGTCCTTTGAATCTCTTGAAGTCCTACATATTTAAGTCTCTCTGGTGATAACGTCTGCTTTGACTACACTGAAGACATTACGTGTGGCAGAATCGTTATCTGAGGTAACATCTGGACCAAGGCCTGCTGCAGAGTGGTGTGATGTTGAAGCTGAGAGCAAATGCTCCAGTTTAACCTCCGGTGATGTTGTTGCGTGAACTCGGCAGAATCCACATCACCGGAGGTTAAACCGGAGCACTTGCTCTCAGTTTCTTAATCGCAGATACAGAATATGTCTCGTTTTCTTTAATATACTACTTCTGGAACAAATGCAATTGTAAGAATATATCAGTCAGTAACTCTCAGAACCGTGTCTGTGCTGACCCAGTCAGATGTGAAGTTATGTAATTACATCGAGTAATTGCCACAACGAACAGCCGCATTTCCTCTGTCTGAGGATACATGGAGGACATGTCCTGTATTGTTTTCATGTTGCCACCACAGTTCCTCTCTACACTTGTGCCCCTTCTCTATCCCTTTTTCTTTCCAAGCCGTATTAAAAGCAACCTCCTCATTATCCGGAGAGTGCATGTATAGATTGATCTACCTCCTAAAAATGAACTAATTTGTAAATATTCTGGATAGTAATTTAACCAAAACAGGACATATGAAGTGTAGTAAAAACAAATGTGGAGTTCTAGATTTAATTATACGTATTGGATTTTCAACTCTAGTCAGCGCTGACATTTACCCAGAAGCACAATAGTGTCAGATGTACATTAGTGTTTGGACTCTCAGATTTATTTCATTATATGTGCCTAAATGTGTCTCCCCTGATTATGGGTATTTGCCTTTACCTCCAGGGTCCCCGGGTCTATATGTAACAGCATGTAGTCAGCAGTCACATGTTATAATTTATCTATGATACCAACTTTCCCTCACCTTAAACAACTGATTATTCAACATAACAAGTCATTAGCCTATTTTTATTTGCCTGCACAATCCCCTAAAGGGGATTTAATGAAATCAAAATGGGTGCATGTAAATGTTGCTTTGATTTTGAAATGTGTTTTTTTTTAGCCTATTGTATTTCTGTGCTTTGTTTTTTCAACTAATCCCATGAAAAACCAACAAGGCTGTATTCCCTTATTACTTGCTGACTTTGGACCCTCTCTCTGACGAAGGCATTTGTTCAAACAGTTATGCAATATAATTATTATTAAATGCTAATCCTCAGGTTTATTGTTTTTGTCCTATACGTGTGGCTACAATAGGTGCATTCCTCTGCAATGAAATACTTTTTTTCTCCGGCTATCTCACTGCATTACACAAAATCAATACTCAGAAGTACATATTCATACACAAGCGTCTATTCACACACACATGTTTACACACACCCACACAGTCGTACCTACACACACTCAAACTCACACACATACATACAGCTCAGTTATGTATGGAGCAATCAATGAAATACAATAACGCAGATAATACATATGTGGTACAAATTGTAAAGGCATCACAACACAGCAGAGATAACATATAATATATAAAGTATGTTTTTTTGGGGGATTTTAGCCTTTGCAGACCACTTACTTTACATGCACAAAAACATATAACACACTACAGGGAAGGGAAACCCTAAAAGGCATAATACGGCCTCTTTAAATAATGTTTTGAGTTTTTTCTTTTGAGTTTTAACCCAAAATCAAGGTCTTGGTCATCCACATACATGCTAGTTAGGTAAGTTGGATACTAAATTCCCTGTCGTTGGGAATGTGAGTGTGAACGCGTTTGTCACGTGTTAGCCCTGTGATAGAGTGGCGACTAGTCCCGGGTGCTCATCCAAATCATGATGGGATAGTCTCCAGTCCACTGAGTCTCTCAAGCAGAAAAGCAGTTTGGAAAATAGATGGGAGGATTTTTAGCACAGCTGTTATCAGCAAGCTTTATATTGTCCGGGCCTTTTTGCAAACTAGGGAGGCATTTAAGTTGTTGGTTATGTTTTTGACTCGGATGGTTGATTTTTTAATAACAAAGCAGATGTCTCATTAAAGACTGATGTCGTCATTCAGGCGGAAGTTTAAAACTGAAGCTATTGCCCTGTGTACAGTAGAGGCCTACACTCTACATGTAAAAACTTTTAGTAGGGCTTTAAATGATTTCATGGGATTGTGTGACCATACCTCAGTGAATCCTATATGGTCTCAATGGATCGAGTGGGTCTAAGCTGCTTGCAATTTGCCATGCAGCTTTGCCTCTGTGTTTTGTTGCCCTTTTGTGTTCTGGTTTTGCATTTGGTAAGGACCTCATTGATTCAGTATTAGCATAGGGACCGTTAGTGAATAAGGAATTTAGTTGCGGCTGACTAGTTTGTAACTTTTTAAGCATCCTTTTTTTGCAGGGATACAACTTTTTGACTTTCACTCATTTTAAACATAGACTTGTGATTTATTTTCTCACAGAGTGTTTGAGTTAAAGTATGAAGTGCTCATCACCCTCAATGCTAATGGTTGTGTATTGCACATTCTGTAATTCAGTGCTAATTGGCGATTTGCTTGCTGCTTTTGTGTCAATACAAGTGTCCATAATTTAACTCTCTGTGAGTTAACTGTACACCTCTATAGTTACTTAGCAGCTTATCAGTGCCAACAAACTGCCCGGCTCTTAAGTTATTAAGCATTTTTCAATACCGAGACTCAGTGGGTCAAAACCTTTAAATCCAGACTGTTTTTTCTGTAGAACCCTTTCTTTGTTGTGTATTTGAGCTTGGCATAAATAAGCTAACAAGACACATCTCACATTAGCACACATTAGGTTCACATAATAATAAATAAATGAGTCGTTGAAATATTAATAATCATTTTCAGACCTTAAAACAGTGTTACAAAAGGTGACTCATATCAGGTTGAATACCAATGAGCAGCATTTATCAGCTGGAGAACATCTTCTAATGAGCACCTTTATAATATGCTCACTTATCATTCATTTTCTAAAAGGTGTGCATTTCTTAAATTATGTTTCTTCTAATTGATAACAAAAGTGTCCTTGTACCAAGACTAATATTAGTTTTTTTTAAGGCTACGGCACACGGTGATTTAAAAGGTTAGGCTGTCTTAGTTGGAAGGGGGTTTGGAGTCTGTGCTGATGATGGTGTGCTGATGGCCCAATAATTAGAACAAAAGGATGCGAACACCGTTCAACCTAGCCCTAGGGGAAACAAGGACTTGAAAAAAAAGCCCAGTGCCTCCTGTTTTAATGTGTTTCCTGTGCATCACAAGACAACTAACAGAGCTGAAGAGAGGCCACACCATCTGTGCCCACATTGCAGGTGCACAAGTCAGAAAACTATAGAATAATTAGATAATGAAGGATCGACTCTTTCTCTTATTATCATCCGTGGTTAAAGTGCACCTGGATTTGTTCCCATCCATTCCAGTTATAAAATAGTATTATGCAATAGTGGTGGTTATTACTTTAAAAAAAAAAAAGTTTAATGTAAAAGTGGAAGGTAATGCATTTTAAAGAAATGATACTCTGAATTTAACATTCATTTATACTCGGAATAAGTAGATTTACCATGATGCATAGCAACAGTTGCAAGCACGATTACGTGCTCCAATATATAAATAGTTCCCCTGTGATTTAAAATCCTTAATTAATCTGATTAAGAAATCCTTTCGAAACCCATAGACATTTATAGTGATTTTAAACTGTAGAAAATACACTTTTACTTTGTCACTCTGTCAGCTAAGATAAAGGCTAATTTGCATTGTGACACATACTCACACGGCTAAACCATTTATTTCCCTGCTTATTTCCTGCTAGCATGTTCTCCACTTTAAGTGCCTCAGAAAAGTGTAAGTGCTATTGAGGGAACTCTGTACAAGGTGGGAGGTCTCCTACTTTAATGAGATCAAATCAATTATCAACACTTGGATTGACGGTTATGCAAAACCAAAGGTCAGGCTGAGTGATGCACACCGCTAGCATTCACGAAGCGGATGGTGGGAAGCTAGTGTAAGGGAGAGAGTCTGACTTAAAATATGTCACTTGGACTAACCTTGAAAACATTGTACTTCAAGGCAATTGGCTCAATTTAAAAGTGAATCTGTCTTAATTCAATACTGAGGCTTATGAAACCACCATCATATGAAAACAAAAACATTGGTAGGTAACCATGGATTCATGTCGTTGTCCCACTTCCTGAACAGAGGACATTATGCAAGTTAATTCAATACACAGCACATCCTTCACCAGCATTGGTAACAATCACAAGTGTTACCATCCAAATATACTTTAAGTGCCAAAAGTGAGAGTATTCATTATGCAGGCAATAATATATGATATGTTATGTTTAATGTTATTGATGCACCTAAGTGTTATCAAAGCTGGTAAAGGTGCAGCTAGTTTTAATTACTCTGTACACTGCAGGGTAGCTAGTGAATCACACCATCAATCCAAATCTGCAAAGTAACTCAATAAATGTATTTGAGTAGAAGAACACTATTCCACTGAATTTAAGTGGGGTAGAAGTACAAAATAGCACAATTGGAATACTTATTAGTCCCTCAAATTTGTACGTCAATACAGTACTTGAGTAAATGTACTTAGTTACTTTACACCACTGCAAGTGTTGCACAGATAGCAAGTGTTTGGCACATTGGGCAAATGGCAAATCTTTGCAATGTATATGATGGTCAGTAAAGTCCATACTGTATAGTATTAGTCTGTAGTGTACATAGAGAAAAGCCATGAAAGGACACCCAAAAAAAGAGTTTGAGGCTGAAGAGTGAGGCCGGGGACTGGACAGATGAGAAAAAACAGGTTCATGAGTGGGTGGAGACTGAGAGGCAGAAACATCTCTGGCAGTGAAACAGAGTGAGACTCACTCAGGCAGACAGGAACAGTATACGTTCAGAAGCAGGCTCCGGCTATGACGCTCTTACATTGCAAATGGAACCAGGAAGCATTCAAGACACAACGCATTTTTAGACACACTGTAGCCAGATGTTGACAAGATGTAAATGCATCCGTCTCTCCAGGACTCCCCTTCAAGTGTAAATACTGTATCTCATGAAGTTGTCTGTGGAAGTTGCTAATATCGGGTACGTACCTTATTGTACAGTAATGACATCTGTAGAAACACTGAAATGACACTGTAATTAGAAATTTCAATAACTGTGCTCAGCGGTTTTAACACATATGGTAATACAGAAGGAGTGAGGAGTAGTTACAGTTATTATTCACCACATCCCTGATCCGTCGTAGTTTATAGTTCATGTTCTTTAATTTCAAATGAAAAACAATTACAGAGAAGCAGCTACCGACAATGAAAACCTTGTATCTCAAGCCCCTTCTTACAATGCTCATTAAATATGTAGTGAAACAATCACGCAAGAAAAACAAAAGTCAAACAGATAAAAGAGCGAACAGGTTATATAAAATGAGTAAATAATATAAATGACATTATTCAATAATGGAGTTGTGGGTTTTCAGCATTAATACAATTTGTACCTTATTATCTGAGTCTGATCCAAGTAGTGTAAACCAATAGTCTGCCTGTCGTCTTACATGGACTTTGTTAGAGAATCGTTAGTGAATATAGTGCTTTTAATTCCTATTGCATACTAGAAATACAAATACAATGCAACACTTTACAAAATGGCATATCTCTGCCAGTAGTGCAAGTACAATGACAGTTGTTTATTTGATCCATGTGATGTGTGTGTGTGGGGTGTTGTTAGGTCTTGATTTCAAAGTGTGTACGTTCAGCAGTCCAGCTGTGAACTGAAGATCTCACATGCAGAGTGCCACAAGTGATGTGTGACCAACAGTGATCCCAAATGAAAGCATCATCATTATAGGTCCGGAGAATGTTCTGTTTCTGTTTTGTTTTTTCAGAATAACTCCTCACATCCGATCTGAGATTCGAGCAATACATGCTTATGTCAAATAAAATGCTGCAAATATAACTTTTACATTCTTAGGTGTAGTGTAGACCTGGTTTCAATATGTGATAAAATGCCACCTGTCCTCATTTACTGATACAAGTGAAAAGAAAGGATTACAAAAATACTACCCTTGAGCCTGGAGGTACAACAAGAGAGAGTGCCGTAATGGTACTCCACTATGTCCTTTCTTTCACTTGTATGAGAATGTCTCTTTTGTTTGCAGCGTTGTATGACCAGCGTGGCATTGATTGATGCATTCTCCCTTTGTAGTACTGTTTGGCACGTTGGTTAGGTAATCCACGAGTTTGCAAAAGGTTGCTTACCCAATCCTCTTACAACAAGGACAGCTACTCTGCACCATGCACACATACGCAGACCTTCTCCAGGGACAGCGACTGAAAAGTGGCTTACTACAAAATTATATTAACTTCTACTGTCTCATCAGTCTTATATGAATGTTTATGGTCTACTGAATGCTATTTAAGTGCATATAATGCCTTTTAATTAAAGAATATTTGACACTGACTAACTTTAACATGCTGTTCTTGTTGTATTTTCTTCAGGACAATTAATGTGTTCTGTTCATGTGCATCGACGCAGTTGTAGTAGTATAATACTCACAGGACTAGCATTTAGTTTGAAACACCTACATGGTCATGACAGATCAGTACCCCAGGCTTTAATTTGAAAGTAAGAACTGAACAGTACTTCTTTAATTTGAATCAATTATCCTGTTCATGGGAATGCACAAATACAAAAAAGTATAAGCCTTCCTAATATTGATTAGCAAAGTGTCTTTTGGTGTTTTGTCTTTAATTCACCACACTGATCCAGGACCATGTGCAGAGGCAAGAATAAGAGAGCACTGATCTTTTCTTTCTCTGTCATGTTAGCCTAAGAGACCAGCAACAACAGCCTGACTGGAATTGTGTAGTCCAGTCATGTACCCATGACTGGACTATGCTGACAAATTGGCTTTGGCAATGTATATCAGGCCGTGTTGGTCCACCTCTTTGTTTCAGAATGAAAAAATATCATATCATGTAATATATCATTTAGTGTCCCCAGAGGATTAACCATAATGACTTTAGACTTCCTGTCTTCATCACCAGTCACATAACACTGATGTTCAGGCAATGACTAAACTTGCACGTCATTGTTCTTTGCTGCTTCCGTTCCGAGGGGAAAGGGGGCGCTAAATCAAAGGACAGAGAGACAGACTGTATTCAACAAAGTAATTTACAGTACAGTGGTGTAAATGTTGGCCAGAGAGGCAAACATGGTAATTACATGCTAAACATCAACGTTAACTGAGGTTAAAGAGAGACAGCCATTTGTCTTTCTCAGTAAGCCAATGTTTTAGCAGCTTGATGTGGATTGAAACTGTGGGAAAGTGTAACTGCAGAAGAAACTTACAGTGACATATATAATTAAATGGGACTATTATACATTTCTACGATACATAGCAAGGATTTGTTTCTGCTGCTTTTTAGGGCTATATAGAACAGCTGCTGAGGCAGTCAGAATACTAATGGATGCCAAAAGGTGTGTTTCCCAATCTTGGGTTTATTTTATATTCGCAACTTACTTATGTGCCAAAACTGAATGGAACAAGGTCTTTGAATATCATAAAAGCTCAACAAGATTTTAGGGCTTTGAAACGTTTTATTTTTTGTATCTAAGGTTACAGGTGTGTATTATGAGCTTTATATATATTCAACCCAATCCATCTAAAGGTTCATTACATAGTTCAGTTTAAATAAAACATTATATCTCACAAATCCAAGTCAAAAGATTGTTTTCATAATAGGATTGTCATACTGACCCACAGTGCTGACTGATACATGAATATGAGTAAGTGAGTAGAGGAGTGGGAGACTCTCGCCGAGTGTTGTTTCAATATACTTCTTTTTATGTGTGATTGCTATTGATGAAATAACCTTGAAGCTGGATGCAGTGGGACTGGGCTGGAGATGTAGGCCAGTAGAGATAATTGAAGACTGCTGAATAAATTTCTCCCTCTCTAGAAAGCAAAGACATCTCATTTTCATTTACTTTTTCACACATGAAAGGGCCAATGCCTGTATGTCACTAATTAGCTTTTTAGCATGGGCTTTGTTACATACAACATATGCAATTACATGCATGTTCTCACTTGAGAATAAGGGTTCAGCCCATTGTTTACCATGTACAGTGCCTCTTGGGATTTGCCATGCATACATTATCATATGTTGTTTAATCTTATGTTCGTTTTGGTTTTGTTGTTCCAGTTTTATGACACTGGAGGAAACTAGTTTGACCAGATGGTATGTTAATACCTGCTCAGAAATAAGCTATATCTATTTCAGGATATTGTTTTCTGTTGCTTGGATTTGATCATTGGCTGTATTTTAATACGCATGTTTTACCTTTATTGTCCAAGAGAAGACATCACTAGTAAAAAATAATTCACAAATGACAAGTGTTGGATACGTCAGTGGAAAATATACAGACATTTTTTCAATACAAACATCACCCATAGGAATGTTTCAAATCTTTTTTGTTTAACTAAATTTCAGGTTTTATGAATGAGTAACTAGGTTTCAAGTCCATCTGCAAAACAAAAATATTCAACTAGGAGTTAAACCAAGCTCTCGCCAAGTCGTTTAGATTGTTCTGAAACCATTTTCTAATGTAATTCAGTCTCTGAAAGCAGTAATTATTTTCAATTAATTACGGTTCCAGCACCAAAAGCTTTGGGATTGTACATTAGTCTGTCAGTTTCCGGATTGTGTGGTCCTTAGTTTCCCTTGTTAAGCCTGTTAGATTTAAATTGCTGCACATATGAAGGCTTTTGAGAAAAGTAATGGCATAATGAGACCTTTCACCTTGGACTGATGGGAGAAATGAATCCTGAACGTGGCGAAAAACTACATTTGATTGACGGGTTAATTGAAGATCACTTCATTGTGGGCAACCGCCGGTGTGTGCCAATGTAAAGGGCCGAAGAAACATTTCTGAAACTACCCAAAATATAGTCTGTATGTCCAAATTCTAATGATCGTTTTTTAAATATTGTTTGAGGCTTAAGAAAACCGGGTTTTTTACAAAGACATATATTTTTTAACTTTGCCAGGAGTCCTGAACATATTTCATGAATCAGTTACTTCACCCAAACTCAATTTAAAGTGAGAAATATGTTTTCTTAAGGAAATAGAAGTTTCCTTGATGTAACTTCAGTTTATGAGTATGTGCAATGCACAGTAAGATGCATCAATAATAGGGCCCTGCTCAGAATTCTGAGAAAGAAACCTGCGCTGACTGCTCAATCAGGTTGTTTCATGCCTTTTAAATTTTCATACATACATGCTCTACCATCTGATGGATTTCTCTGTTAGTTTTAACCAGCGGCGAAGGCCATAAGAGATGCAATGCACTCCAAGCTGGACCCGAATACACAATGATGTTGAGCGCTCAGCCCGTCAGGGAGAAAAATGTTGTTAAACAGTCCAGCGTCATCCACCACAGGCCCATGCTAAGCAACCAATCACCTGTGCCCCACGACCAAAAAGCAAGTAACTCATACATCAGTAAGTGCGAAATGAAGTTCAGATATTTCCTGTGAAAGATGTGACCCCTTTTACGTCATCATAAATGAATGTGATCTAGTTTTGCAGTTAACTAACAACGAATGTTATGAAAAAAAAGCAGTTGTCTTGCAATCAGAAGGTTGTGTGTTCGATCCCAGCTTTTGCAGTCAACATGTTGATGTATACTTGCAAGATAAGTTAAGCATGATACTTAACCCCAAGTTGCTCCCAATGGCATGGCCAATGGACTGTAAATGTGTGGGACTGTTTGCTTATTTGAGCAAGTGGCACCATCAATTCTGTATGAATGGGATGAATGCGTGGGGCGAATGTTGACTTGTAAATGTAAAGCACTTTGATGTTGTAAAGACTGGATAAAGCGCTACATAAAATACAGTCCATTTACAAACTGCACCTAGTTCAGTAGAATTTCTGCAAAACTACTTGCTTGTTTAAACATCATCGGCATACCGTTATATTTCTGAATACATGAAAGGGCAATGATTCCTGAATTCTTGGGCGAGCACAAAGTATGGGGAATAAACCCACATGTGAACCTACTGGGAAGGAATCTAATGGATTTCTTCCCCAGGAGAGAGTCCACCATTCTAGCACGGTTGGAGGGAGTAATGTGGAAGACGACCCATAAGGGAGGGGGTTAAAAGCTGAATTGGAGTGAAAATCCTCTCCTCTGTGTCGGGTCTTGGGAGAGAAGAGCAAAGACCTCCAACATTGTGATGCTCTGAAAGTGGGGGTGCAGTGGGATTCTAAGTGTAAAGCTCTGCGGACTGTCTTTCTCCCACTGAGGAGCAAGACACATAGGGGCCGTGTTGAAAAGGGTCACTGCAATATGGAAGCACAGACAGAAAGAACGCTTCATTTACCTCCCTCTCTCTGAAGCACAGTAAGTGGCGCGAGATGAGAAAGTCACTGTCACAGAGAATAAATCCCACACCGTTGTCATTGCGGGTTCTGATCGAAGCAAAGAGTTACCCATTCCAGACGGCACCCCTATCCAGCTGGGATGTCTATGTTGATTTGTACAGCACACATTGTTCTTCCGCAATTGAAAGAGACAAGGGCCGATCCAAACCAGCGTTTGTTACAGTAACATTTGAGACTCAAATCAATTCATTTCAATGGAATCACTGCCTTTGATTGAGTCAAATTAGATGTGCGCTGTGCTTTCGCCTAGAGCTCAACTTGAGTTAACTTCAATAAGGAATGAAACTGACCAAGTACAAAATGTTTTGACAAAGAGAGTCCAACATGGAAGGAGTTATCATGCCATCCCATTGTGTTGAACCGTTGCTTTCAGTCATTTTGACATAGGAGAGAATTATATGAATGTAAGCTCCCTTGGAAAAAGTCTAACTGTGATGTCACGGGGAATATATTTTTGATAGTGACTTTTATTTTGACACAGTAAGTTGTCAGATTGGGGTATGATGTCACTTCCTGTTCTGGGAATAGTCATTTTTCAGTTGTTCAAGGTGAAGGTCACATGTCAGCTCAGCTCCTCTGAACATTATCTTTCCATTTTGGCGTGGCATTGCCAGTACATTTGTGTTGATTAACCTGTAGAAAGAAGAAGTTAATGAGTAAATACATAGTTTAGGCGAACTTTTCATGAGAAAATAAGTTAATTCATGTGGACACAGTAATGCAGTTATTGTACTGGAAATGATGTGTGACTCAGCTAATGTTAGCAATTCCTGTGTGTGATTTACCATTGACCTTATTAGCATGGAAGCTAAGCTAAGTATAGCATTTAGTTACTTATTTTGTCCTATCTATCTGTATAGATATTTGTAATACTTACCTTATTATTTGGTGCTTATCTGATGTTTAGATATTATTTACACTTACCTGCTGTATTTGTATTTATTTCAGTTTTACCTTCTTTTCAATAAACCTCGCTAACTACAAGACCTGCCTCTTCCTTGGGGGATTTGTTGAAGGGATGAGTTTAGCTGGCTGTTAGCTTTAAGAACAGTATACTATTATTTGGCAAGTTGGGTAATATATAGACTACCGTCGCTATGCATATAGATGAAAGAAAGATGAAAGATTCAACTTTATTGTCATTGCACAGAGTACAAGTACTAGGACAACGAAATGCGGTCTCTGCATTTGACCCATCCTAGTGTTAGGAGCAGTGGGCTGCCATTATGTACGGCGCCCGGGGAGCAGTGTAGGTAACCAGTGTCTTGCTCAGGGACACCACGGTGGCACTTGGTCTTTCGGGGACTTGAACTGGTGACCTTCCAGTTCCCAGGCCAAGCCCCTATGGACTTTGCCACCACCGCCCCATAAGCTTCTAGCACCAACTTTTTCTAAAGATTGCATAATAAATGTCCCTGTCCAACCTTCAAGCTTTACTAGACATTACTTTAGCCTAACAGAAAAATCATAAAAATGTGTTCTAACCCTAACCCTAACCTATTTCGGGTTTTTTTTCCCAGTTTTTTCGAAACAGCTAATCATGTCCAAAAAATGCTCAAAAACGACTGTGAATGCCTAGGGGTAGGGAACGGCGTATTATGTCCTATTAAGTCATAATGTCCACATTTTCAAATCGAGTGCTAGGCCTTGAACATTGTCAGGATATCATGAGCAAACCCTCTCCTGTTTCTCTTGAAATGAGGTGGACCTTTTTGTATCGTGAACAGGAGAAACTCTTTTGTCCCATTGACAGATCTCCATACAGTATATCAAATATGCCATGGTAGGGAGGTAAGTGGTTAAAGGCAAAAACCTGTTCCTTCTTGATTTAGGGAAATATCGGGGCCATGTAGGAACAAACATTGGTGCACATAAATAAAAACACAACTAAATGTGAAAAGGCTAGAAGGCATTCAACTGCTCTAGGCCCTGAAAACTCGCACAGGAGTTGTTAAACCGCTGCATGTCTCCCCTGTTACTTTCGTTGCATGTGAACAACCTTCAAACAGTCCTGGTGTAGATTTGAGTTTTGTTTTGTGTTATAGCCTAGAGGTGAATATTAGAGCATGTTTGTATTTGCTATATTACTGTCAAGCACTCAACATGCCATGTAGCACGTGTTTCATTGCTGGTATAACATTGATATTCTCCATGTCAAAAGTCTTTTTATACGATTCCAACCAAAAAGTGCAACAGTGGAAGGTCTTGTTTTTTGTCAGACGACCATATATAAGGGACAAATACACTGCCCGGCCAAAAAAAAGGTTGGATTGGATAATTACTGCATGGGTGATTATGTTTCAGCTGGCAACAAGTTATTTAACCCTAACTGATGCAGTGAGTAGCTTCTCATTTGTTAAACAGACATGTCGAAAGAGATATCCTGTTGTCGTGGAAAAGATGTTAATCTGTTTCAGAAGGGTCAAATTATTGGCATGCATCAAGCAGAGAAAACATCTAAGGAGATTGCTGAAACTACTAAAATCGGGTTAAGAACTGTCCAACGCATTATTACAGACTGGAAGGACAGTGGGGAAACATCGTCTTCGAGGAAGGAATATGGATGGAAAAAAATCTTGAATGATCGTGAACGGCGATAACTTAAACGTTTGGTGAAATCAAATTGTAGAAAATAACAGTAGAACTCACGGCTATGTTTAACTGTGAAAGTAAGAGCATTTCCACATGCACAATGCAAAGGGAACTCAAGGGATTGGAACTAAACAGCTGTGTAGCAATAAGCAAACCACTTGTCAGTGAGGCTTATTGGTAAAAAACGGCTTCAATTTGCTAGGGAGCATAACTATTGGACTCTGGAGCAATGGAAGAAGGTCATGTGGTCTGAGTCCATATTTACCCTGTTCCAGAGTGATGGGCGCATCAGGGTAAGAAGAGAGGCGGGTGAAGTGATGCACCCATCATGCCTAGTGCCTACTGTACAAGCCTGTGGGGGGCAGTGCTATGATCTGGGGTTGCTGCAGTTGGTCTGGTCTAGGTTCAGCAATGTTATGTGCCCAAAGAAAGAGGTCAGCTGACTACCTGAATATACTGAATGACCAGGTTATTCCATCAATGGATTTTTTCTTCCCTGATGGCACGGGCATGTTCCAAGATGACAATGCCAGGATCCATC
The DNA here is from genome assembly GCF_036324505.1 of Eleginops maclovinus. Lineage (NCBI taxonomy): Eukaryota > Metazoa > Chordata > Actinopteri > Perciformes > Eleginopidae > Eleginops > Eleginops maclovinus. The sequence continues at coordinate 6,596,740 of NC_086371.1, forward strand.
GGGCTCAGATTGTGAAAGAGTGGTTCAGGGAGCATGAGGCATCATTTTCACACATGGATAGGCCACCACAGAGTCCAGACCTGAACCCGATTGAGAATCTACTGGATGTGCTGGAGAAGACTTTGCGCAGTGGTCCGAATCTCCCGTCATCAATACAAGATCTTGGCAAAAAGTGTATACAAGACAGAAATAAATGTTGTGACATTGCAGAAGCTTGTGGAAACGATGCCACAGCGAATGCGTGCCGTGATCCAAGCTAAAGGCGGTCCAACGAATATTAGAGTGTGTGACCTTTTTATTGGCCAGGCAGTCTAAAACAATACAGAAAAGTTAAATAAAAAACAAAGTTAAATAAATGTAAATTGTGTAAGAAGACAATGACAGCAAAAGATAATTTCACCATATGGGAGCTCTGAAAGTATGTCGAAAAGCAAACCACATGAAGGGTAATATTTCTTACAGTTTGAAACATTACTGTGCTGCAGAATGAAGCCAAATGTGTTTGAACTGCAGCTAAATCAAACATAGCTGGTGTGAACAAGGGATAAAGCCAGATTGATGTTTGGTCTCCTGCTATCCCATGTTCTAATCCTCAGAAGACATTTCTGCTCACAGTCAAAACAGTGGTAGAACAGAAAGGTTGTTCTGATTTCGAAAATATATAATAAAGAATAATAATAAGGACTAATATCAGACACAATAATTACCACTTCACAAAAAAAACAAATGCTTTAAAAGACACATTAAAACAAAAGCATACACATGCTAACAGACACAAAATGAACAAAATGAAAGGATTCAGTTTGTTGTTTGTTCATATTTTTGTGTGTGGTAAAAATCGAGGCCTTTGGGGTCTTCAAATGGAACTGTAATGTTTTGTTCATGCAGCTTATGATGTCACATATAACAATTGAATAAAAACAGATTGAATACAGCAAAAGGGTATTTAATAAAAGGCACGTTTTTATTGCATTCATGCAGAAATTCTACTATACAGAGACCAACACAGCTACAACTGCATGTCAGCAAGTGGAAATAATTGTTCTTTTGTAACTTCTCCAACAATGCGGAGCGTGTTTAAAAACTCAACACAGTGGGTGCCAAAAGTATAAAAAATTTGATATAGTACTCGAACTTAAGTAGGTGCCATATTTCAACTGGGTTTTCAGTGGTTGCATAGCAACAGTGGGACCTGAGACTACCACTTTACCCCAAGAACCTCTATTTGGAGGAGAGGTTTTGTGGGAACATTGTAGAAAACTAACTAATGCACTAAACACACCCATTTTGTGAGAGAAAATGGTAAAACTCTTTAACTTTATATCAAATACTTTTGAAACATTGAAAGCCCTACAAAAGAAAGAGTGACAGATTTAGAATTATTACATTTTGAACTCAGTCACACATACCAGGGAGCTTGTTACAACAGGGTTTTCTGTTGTTTGCTATAAATGGAGAGTCCACCAAGTATAAAATCCCCATTGCCGCCAACTGAGACTCAGCAGGACTTCGGCTCTGTGTCTGTCCCCAGAATAATCCATTGCTGTGTGGATAATGAGCAGTTTACTGCTTGTAGCCCTTGTTTGGAGAGGATTCACATATAGCATCAATAAAACAATGTTCATGTCTATGAAGTTTCCTTTTCAAAGCATGTTTATACCCGTATTTCTAACGGTTTACACTTACAAGGGCATTGAAGCCAAAGTCCGGGCTCATTATGGCTGCATACAACGCAGTCATTAATGTCCAGAAGAGTCTTTACATTCTGAAACCTAGCGACTCCTCCAGATGGCTCTCCAGTCCAACCTGGCTCTCCCTGTACATCTCTCAGCTCTCCTGCAGGAAGTGGGAAGACGGCCAAAGGCCCACATCTTTCCAGGAAGAGAGAAACTATTCAGCAATGGAGTTCAAGTCCAAGAACATCAGATACAAAGACTACAGAGGAACCACTTACGGTAAACAGAGCTCTGGAGACGGTGAAGGATGTATCATTGAAACCACAGCTAATAAAGAGCAAACTTAATAAGGTAATGCTCCTCTGTAAATATAGAATATTTGTTCATGATCAGTTTTGATTCGTATTTAATAACATTGAAAGAGCTCATAAAGAGTTGAGACTCAAATGACTTTTGAATGCATTTCCACAAAGTCGGGAGGTTTGTATTCCCGTCTTTAATGAGCGAGTGTATGAACACGTGGTGGAAAGGAAAATGAAATAGTCCAAAATTACACTGTAGGAGAGGAATCTACAGCTATGTGATTTACCAGAATCAGAGGAACAAATAATGAAATGGAATCCGATTTTTTTTTTTCTATGTGAAGTTAATTTGAGGCATTTTCCCGTCTCATTTAATTCTTCAAATCAATTTTTGTTTGAATGGGCATCGCAAGCAATATCCAAAATCCATTTGCAAAATACGTTGTTTTGACAATATCTTATTGAAAAGTCACCTCTTTTTAGTAGTCGCCCCTTAGCAAATGTCCCATTTGGTACACATTTGGAACCCAAATATCCCCAAAACAGTCACCAATTGTTTGTGAACATCCTCTTCCTGCATCAAGATGAAGTAAACTGCCTTATAGGCTTTCTGTTGGTTTCCAACCTAAAAAGTTAAAATATTGAAAAAGTAACAACATTTGACTTTTAAACTCAGTCAACTTCAGTTTAGGTTGTAACATGCGGTATATGTCAGCCATATGTCTCATGGAAGTATTTTTATTAAATATATATCAATACAAACTCCTGATTTACTTTCTGTAATCAGGTTTGTTGATAATGGACTTTCTCCTTTTGTGAATGAGTGTGTGTATGACATCATGCTTCACTCTTGGGTCGAATTACAACACAGCTGATAGGAGACTTGACATTGCACCAGGAAATGATTTATATTTGTGGGTCAGATAGCCAGGAAGCAATAATTGTCTGAAGACATTTTAATGCATCGAATCAAGTTGTATATTAGATTTGGATTTTGCTTTTATTTCTTGGAAGTCACCCAAAGTTCATTGTTTAGTTGCAGCAGTTACACATTTTTCATCATCTCCGTGCATGCTTCCTGGTAATGTGTAATGGACACCCTCAACTTGACTCAGAGGAAGAAGAGGAAGTCTATGACTATCCATCACAGGGGATCTGGTGTTAGAGTTCAACAGTTTATACAAAATCTCCAAAAATGAGCCATGAAAAGTACAGTATGTACATGTATATTTGTTTGTATGCCTGTAATAAATCATGTGAGGGTACAGCTGACCCATACTTACTGCAGCATCACATATTTGAATCCTCTCTCCTCATCCCCTCGCTGTCTTTCTACTTTCCTCCCTCTTTTTTTGTTCTGCTGTACTCAATTATGACCCAAACAATATTCTCAAAGAAATACATCAAATATCTGCCCTATATAGAATGACTTCCGTTATAAGCAATACCCCCCCATCAATTTTCTATCCAAACACAATCTCAGGGACGGATAATTTTTCTGCCTGTAATTGCTTTTTAATTGTCATGGAGTAACTAGTTTTCAGAGAATTTCGGTCCAACAAACTAGATGTTAATTACTGTCGTCAGCTGGATTTATTTATAAAGCATAAGAAGCTTGTAAATGTTCATGCAAACCTACGCAGAGAAGGGTGTTATGGGAAAGATCTCAGGGGCTGGCTATACACGAATGCATCCGTAATTTACTGTAGGCTTGTTTTTACTGATAGTGAACATATAAAGTTGCAGCAAGCTGTGTTTAAGGGCTAATCTCAGGTGCCCTTTTCACAGGTATGATTCTGTAACCACACTGCATCGTATAGCTTTTGTTTTTGAGCTGAAACTAGCCCTTGTGCCAGCTCTCAAGCCAAGCTGGTTAATCACACTCCCACACACGGTGCATTCTGCTAGAAACAACAATTATCATCCCTGCAATGAGCTGCTAGATATTGTTTTTCTTCCTGGAAATACTCATCAACACGGACTTGAGAATTGTGTTTCACCGGCGGGATTACCCATAAAACGACCGTTTGCTCCCTGCTCCATTTTTATTTATTTTTTTGGACCAAGATTGCTTTTCTGAGGGTTCATTACCTGAATATTGTGTGTCCCTCAAAAGTACAGAGGCATTTCCTCCCCCCCAGAGCTGGAAATTAGGATAAACATCTTTTTTGGGTGGATAATCATTTTGTTTATCACCTCTGAAATGGCAGTCCTTTATTATACATGTTTGTAACTTGATCCTGTAACTAGCAATTTTCCTAAATTGCCCTTAGCTATTTAACTTTGTTATTCTGATGTACACAGTTATTACAAAGGGCATTGTCTCCGTTATGTAGAATTAAACACTTTACAACTATTTAACGATGCAGGTTGATATGCTGGCCTTGGTCATCTAATGTAAATGTAAGCAGAGTTTAAAGTCAGCATTTCAAAACTGCTATGTGATTCAATCGTCTAACAAGACACAGCTCTGCATCTGTCTTCCCATGACTCATACATCATCCCCCCGACACACACAGCATCAAATGACAGGATGTGAAATGTGTACAATCACAGTGAAAGAGAGAGCGAAGTCAAGGCACTGAAAAGACAGTTATTGAGAGACTTAAAGGGACATGTAGTGTTCCGGGGGATCTTTAAGCAAAAGTGGAAAATAGTTTTTATAACTGTATTTTTTGTGTCTACTAAAACTAAGATTGTTAGTGTTTTCAGTCCCTTAGAATGAGCCTCATTGACAATTAGGACACTGAGTCAACGGTATTGCTACAAAAGCTCAGAACAGACTAACCAAACTCCGGCTCTAGAAAAGGACTTTTTGCATTTTAAGTTACCTTAAGGTTACTCTTGAACTACGTCAGCCATTGCCTGAATTTCTTCCTTTTTTCAAAGTAGCTTTATGGAGAGGATGGCTTCTGAGCAGAGCAAATGTTCTGTGGAAACGTACGACAGTGTTACCATGGTGCCGCTCAAGGCAGCTTGTTACCTAAGGCCTTTAAAGGAAGGCATCAGCAGAAGGGTATTCATTTGGTCATAATCTGCAAACACAGTTGCCACACAACAAACAGCCCTATCGATGGAGGTGAGTGCAACTGGACTACCGCCCAGTTGCACTCACCTCCATCATCATGAAGTGCTTTGAGCGGTTAGTCAAAACTTTTATCACCTCCTCCCTCCCTGACTCACTGGACCCCCTGCAGTTTGCCTACAGAGCAAACAGGTCCACGGATGATGCCATCTCCCTCACCCTCCACACTGCCCTCTCCCACCTGGACCAGAGGAACACTTATGTGAGAATGCTGTTCATTGACTACAGTTCAGCATTCAACACCATTGTGCCCTCCAAGCTCATCATTAAGCTCAGGGACCTTGGGCTCAACAGCGCCCTCTGTGACTGGATCATGAGCTTCCTGACGGGCAGATCCCAGGCAGTGCGGATAGGGAACATCACATCCTCCACCTTGACCCTCAACACCGGAGCCCCTCAGGGTTGTGTGCTCAGCCCTCTCCTCTACTCCCTGTTCACGCACGACTGCGTGGCCACACACAGCTCCAACACCATCATCAAGTTTGCTGACGACACGACCGTCATCGGCCTGATCACAGACGGCGACGAGACGGCGTACAGAGAGGAGGTCAGAGCCCTGACATCTTGGTGCCAGGACAACAACCTCCATCTCAACGTCAGCAAAACAAAGGAGCTGATTGTGGACTACAGGAAGAGGCAGAGAGAGGCACACACACCCATCACCATCGACGGGACTCCTGTGGAGAGAGTCAGCAGCTTTAGGTTCCTCGGGGTAAACATCAGTGAGGACCTGACATGGACACATCACACCAGGGTCATATCCAAGACGGCTCGACAGCGGCTCTTCTTCCTCCGCAGGCTGCGGAAGTTCAACATGGACTCCAGGATACTCTGCAACTTCTACAGGTGCACCATCGAGAGTATCCTGACTGGCTGCATCACCGCCTGGTATGGCAGTTGCACCGCCCTCAACCGTAAGACTCTACAGAGGGTGGTGAAAACTGCTCAGCACATCACCAGGACGGAGCTGCCATCCATGGAGGACCTCTACACCAAGCGGTGTAGGAAGAAGGCCGGTAGGATATTAAAGGACCCCCATCACCCCAGCAACAATCTGTTCTGTCTGCTGCCGTCTGGCAGACGGTACCGCAGCATCCGGACCAAGACCACCAGACTCAGAGACAGTTTTCATACCACAGGCTATAAGACTGCTGAACTCCTGAGCTGTGTGAATGTCTACTCACATCTGTTTATAGTACACACACATATATATATATATATATATATATATATATATATATTATACACATCTGCCATACACATCTGTTTATAGTACACATATCTATATATTATACATATCTGCCATATACATCTGTTATACATAATATATGCATCTGTCCATACCTCCTCATTCCACAGAGTAAAGTATTTAAATACTCTCAATGTATTCCACATATGTATATATTTCACATCCTTAAATCTTTATTGTTGTTATTGTAAATATTCTTCTCTCTTTTTGCACTATTTTATTTATCTTATTTGCACCATGTATGTGGAGTTGTTGGAGGAGCACGCGACATAAGATTTTCATTGCCAACATATACGCTGTATCTGCTGTGCATATGACAAATAAAACCTTGAAACCTTGAATACACCGTTCAAATGTATACATGTGGAAAACTGTTTCTTCTCCCATTAGATATTTGGGATTTTATTATGACATACATATATACAATTGTAAAATCCCTGAAGCATTCCAATACAGATTTGGAAGTTTATTAGGAGAAACATATCATGTCAAGTTTTGGTTAAATATTTAAGTCAGCCCTGTTTCAAGATTGATTTTCTCCTCCTGCAGTAGTCCAATATATGTTCCATATGCTATTTATTTATTGCAACTTGTACCAGCTTAATGCAGCTGATGCATTGTACAGTATGTACGTAACAACTTCGGACCTTTCTTCTTCACATGCCATCTCAATCTCTCTGGAGGATGTGCAGTCAACCAGCCTCCACCCCTCTAAATAGGTATATCTTTTTTTGCTCCAGAAAGTGGCAACAGAAAGGGATGGAACCAGACTACAATGTCACTGATGAATTATGAGTGTCGGACAAAGCCGCATCACCATCAAGTCCCCTTCACAGTCTTTCACACCCTCAGAGCTTCCGAAACTTCACTCTGGGCCTCAGCTTTGAAAAATTCACACAGGCGCTGATCTCACTGAGCACTGCTGGTGTACCAAGTCACTGAGACTTGCACTCCGCAATGTCCATTAGTGGGGAAACCATCACTTTCTCATGAGATCGTCTGTGTTCACTTACATAGGCTTGTAAAACATCACTAAATCTAAATAATCATGACTGTACAACCCTGTCTTTTATTAACTATGATTGGATTCAGCTAAAAGACCCTTGCACAGCAGCTATTTTGACATGCGATTGCAGAGTGAACACAGGTCTTGTTAAAAACATTAATTCGGCCCTGTTCCATTTAGGTGGGATAGGGCTCTGGTGTTCTATTATGCTGGCTCACTGGAAAAGATGTGACACACACAATGACCATAATTCATTTTATTAGTTACACCTGTGTTTACACTGCAGTGTCAAAATACCAAAATGGAGGATTTACAAGGTCCTACTTTCACTTGCATTTATAAAAGTTGCCATATAATGCTCATTATCAGGTTTTCACCCTCTGTCTGAAACCAGAGCCCAGTCTGCTCTGATTGGTTAGCTGGCCAGCTCAGTTGTGATTGGTCAACCGCTAAGAGATTTCCTGCCCCTTAGCCTGCCATGTACAATGTGTGGTGTTCCCTCCACTTCCTCTGGAGGGAACATTGACATTTTTGCCATTGCAGACCAATGACATGCACTTCACGTCTAATGCATTCCGATTTATTCTGTCGCCTAATCATAGCCTTTAAACGTTGTAGAAAGTGGACTTTTGTTGTCAGGTGTGTTGAAATTGTAATGAAAGTCAATCAATTCAGACGGTAAAACTTTTGCAGATACGTACAATATAAATGGTTTCCTATTATGTGGGTTAAAAAAAGCAGGAATCTATGCAGATTATTTCCCTTGCCTGCAACAATCAAATGAACAGCTGCTTTACAAGTCAGGCAGGAACATGCTGAAGTAAAATGGATGAGGAATGTAATCTAGGCAGCTTTTACTTTACCAGCATTGTTTTGTTATCGGCAATTAGTTGTATTTGTTTTTTTTAGGAGACACAGTGTTGTAGTGTTGTGCAAAGATGCATGTTTGCAAGACACAACTTAACTTGAAGCCTCAATACAGTGTTTGTGCATTGCACAAACACTGTATTAGTCATTTAATCTTCAACACCAGCTGTTGGTACATACAATCCTGTTATAACTACAGTTTTGTTTTCCTATTTCATCCAAAACAGTCACAGACTTTTGTTTTATTGGAACTGAAAAATGCTATGAAGCATGTGACATATTGATAACCTAAATGAAGGCCCGGTATGTTTTAGCCTGCTGCAATTTTTCTCCTGGAAAACTGTCAGCAGCATTTCATGTGCAGAGCTAAGGAGGAGGAGGGATGTGTGTGAACTTGGTTTTAACCCAGATTAAAGTTTATTTTGCATTTATTCTAAGGAATTATACTGTCTCTGACTCCTAACCTGCTCGACGTGGTTATGTATTGTAAAAATAAGTTGTGTGAATGGATGAATCCTGACTTGTATATGTAAAAGTGCTTCGAGGGGTTACACCACTCAAAAAAAGCTACATAAATGCAGTCCATTTACCACTTTCCTTTTAACATCCTCATGACTTCAGGTTTAGAAACGCCCTTGATGTAAAATACTTTCAACATTTATGTATAGAATGGATCTCTTTTCACACCAAACAACAAATTAGATCTAGCTGATGCAACCTTGCTGGTCTATACAGAACAGCTTGATAATATGTTATTTCTTGCCTCCATAAAGCCAGTCAGTCAACAGTTTACAAACATCCTTTGTGAGTGTCAGCCAAGAAAATTCTTAAGTAAAATGAGAAGGGGAGTTTAATCTAAACAAACACCTTGTTCAGAAGTGAGCCAGGGTCACACCAAGTGTTCACCCCACAGGCTCTGTATAATTGCGTTCATGCTCATGCCTCTGCCAATAAAAATTCCCAGCAGTGACTTTGGAGTGGCAGCAAACGGGTCTCCTCTCAGTAGATTTTATAGTTTACGAGTTTGTTGGATTGCAGCTACAGATTCCCCAAACTTCTATTTTTGATGCTTTTGTCGAAGTGGGACATCAAGGTTAATTTGAATAAGTGCCACTGTTAGGCAGACCATCAACATCAGCATGAATGCTGCATGGATGTTCCGACATATAAATACACACTGCAGGGGGATTAATCATTGAGATGTGAAAAGAAAATTAGCCGTCCATCATCCTGAATGAATCAGAAGGTTGATTGCTCTGCTTGTCAGCCCTCAAGATTAAATGTTGCTGTCCGGGATGCCTCCCCCATTTTCTTCCATTTCAGATTCAGAATTATTTTTGCTTGCTCAACTCGGAATACATGTAACGACTTCAGAATGTGTTGCTACAGTGTAGATCATGTACACACACATGCAAAGGGCATATAGGAGAAAGAGCAACTCACATACTCACTGTCTGAGAGATGATAAACTGTGAGTATGACTCAGTGAAGTGGTTTAAAGAAAAATGACACCTTCCTCCTCCTCCTTAAAGCATGATTTATACTATATTAAAAGAGCACATCCAGAACTGTGCATTTGACATGTGTACAGTAGCTTTAAAAAACCTTTTCAAGCAGTTTAATGATAAATTATAAGGCTCACACACAATAACGTACACACCAATTTATCAATTTGTCATCCATGCTATGTGTCCGATAATCTCATTACAATATTTGTAATCTATACTCAAACTGAATATTTGGATTGACAATTGAAAATCACAGCTATTTTTGTCATGGTGGATTTATCACATATAAAACTACACATGAAGGATAGAGATTGTTGCTGTTTAGTATTCATAAATAACTTAAATTGAGTTACAGAGTGAGCGACTGTCGGGCAGAGCAGCTAAGTTACACAAGGGGGTGAATCTCAACGATAATAAAGTGAGGAGTTGTGGAAATGGGAGTAACTCATAGATATTCAATTAACAGTTAGTTTTTGTCTTTTGCACTTTTTTACACAATGCTTCATCGAAGCTAATAGTGGAAAATGCATATTTACAAATGATTGTTTAAGTCAACGAGTGCTGAGACCATAGTGAGCATCCACAGCATAGAAGTGAACAGTGAGTTTTGGTGCTTTATTTATGTAGTTCTTGCAATGACTCTGGGTTGCTATTGGAATTAATCATTACTCAACTACAAGCTGAGTTGAGGTCTTATATGAAGGAGCAATCTAACATCAGTTTTAGAGAAAACTTTCAAGCCTATAGACGGAGGGTATTTGAGTTTCAAAGGCTAGATTATCAGTGGAGTTTTCCTTTTACTGTGAGCAGCCTTTAAGAGAAATGAGCTCTAGCCAACATGATATACTTATCTTTCTTGCTTAGCAGGGCTGTGATTACTTTCATTTTTTGACTTCCTCTAACCTAACACTACTTGGCCAGCCCTTAAACCAAAAAAACAAGTCACATAACCTGAAATGTAAGCCCGTAATTTGTGTCCCCAACAGAGTTCATAAATCATTACAGTTATTATTATTACGACACATTTGACATGCCAACTGGAGCAGTTTGGGTTTAGGTATTTTGTCCAAGGATACTTCGGCATGTTGACCACAGCGGGTGGGGATTGAACCATTGACCCTATGATTGATTTCACAAGTCTAAAATGTTTGATATTGGGCTTTATAAATAAACTTTGATTTATGGATTGATCGGTAGACCCGTCACAATAGCTTGAATTGTTCATACAGCACTCGTAGTTTATTCTGCCTGTTGTGCCCATTTGTGTGTTTTTGTTGTTGTTTGTGAGCACTTGATGGCGCAATGGGGCACAGGGTGACCTCACCGGCACAGGTGCGGGTGATTGAGGCTGTGTGAGCAAACAGTGTTTGACCTTTTTTTATTTTTATAAACGATACTAAAAGCAAGAATATCGTGGTCCTATTTGGAGAGTGCACACTAGAGAAGTTAACTTTTTGCCAGTTGTCTCTCCAGTTACCCTTCCAAAAAAAGGCAGTGAAGATAACAATAATGGATATTTAATCAGCCCTATTGTTTATTTTAGTGGATCATAACATATCGGGCATGGAATTCATCTGAAATGTTGATGACTTGCTGCCGGTTAAAGGCAGGATAATACAATGAACAAAATGAGTTTTTCAACGAATGCGAATCACTAAGACGACAATAAGTCCTTGAGCAAACAGTCATAAATGTGAACAAAATGTTTAGGCTGATGGGTCCAGTATTATGCATGATTAGCTGCGGGCTGACAGACAGATAGAAGCACGCACACACACACACACACACGACCGAACACACGATGCCTCAGCCTTACGCAGGGCAGAGATAATTATACAAATGTGTGAGCGAGGCTCAGTGCTGTGGTGTTAAGCCCTCAGCCTGAAGGTCACGTCGCTCTTTCAAAATGAGGGCCAGAGGGCAGAGAGACTTGGACAGCAGGACACATCCGAAGGGAGCTTCCACACATAATGTGCTCTAACACCCGCTGCAGAGAGAACGGGGGGTGTTTACTTTGTTGACTGACCTTGCACCCTCTCCCTCCCTGCAGGGGAGACATTGATTGTGTATGATCTGTCCTCGCATCTCTCTATCCACTTTTCTGAAGCAGGGTTGAGGAAACAACTCATAGACTTTGACACAGCGTTTTTTTTTTGTTGAAGAATCCAAAATAGTTTTATTGTTGAGTTGTTTTTGAAATACTTGTTTTTCAGTGAACATCGACTCAGACCAATTTGTCTGAGTAAAATGCATGTTTAGATGATTATCATATATTGTTTTATTATGTAAACACTGTATTACAAAAACACTTTATTATTATTTATAATATATATTTATATTTTCATTTTGTTTTGATGTATTTCATAGACCATTTGAAAAAAATGCCCAAAAAAAGTAATTAAGGATGCAATTTCACATTACATTTCATACCATCTAAATGTATTTGATTAAGAAATAACATTATTTTCAATGGACCAGTGAGTTCAATTGAATACATTCATCTTATTATGGTCATTACCTGTCATCAGATTGATCTGAATCATCCATTTATGCTCACAGTAACCCTAAGTGATTCATTTAGTTCGTAAAAAACGTAAAAGCCCTTTTCACTTGCAGGCTTGTTTCAAATTAAATGTATTAAAGAAAGATGGCACACCCCACTGACTTGATTTTTGGATGTAGTTATTATATTTGATAGTATCCTAACCCATCGTTGTTTCTCTGTTGTAACAACGTGATAATGTGAAAGACACACATGCAGTCTTATTTAATGACCTGCATGCATTACTATGCAAAATAACACTTTATCCAGCTACTTACAGTCTCATCCACCACTCTATATCTATATTTTCAATAATTGGCTAGCTAACTGACATAATAAATCATAATTGTATTCATGCACATGCTTTTTCCTACTGCAGATATTTTAAGAACCAAAGAAATGTCTGAATAAATGGGTTTTTTAACAACCTGGACTTGCAGGCTTGTTTCAAATTAAATGTATTAAAGAAAGATGGCACACCCCACTGACTTGATTTTTGGATGTAGTTATTATATTTGATAGTATCCTAACCCATCGTTGTTTCTCTGTTGTAACAACAATCCTTTAATGCTTCCAGCCTTGGGCAATGTACAAAATGTGGATAACGATGTGGAGTCCTGACAGTAATTGTAATAAACCTCCTGCTGCTCTAGGATGTGTTAAAAAAAAACAAAAAAACCTTTGTGTTTATCTTGGTTTGTGGTGAGAATCCAAACTTTTTATAATATTGTTTCTCTTTCCAAAGCCATGCCACACCAGAAATTACTGATGTTACATGAGCATTTGCATGAAGAATAGAAATGAAGGTCTTTGGGTTTTGTAACCTGAAAACACCTTCAGCTCCGTTTGAAAAAGCTTTTGAAAAGCAAACAGCAAGTTCAGCACATTTGACAAGTAGCAGAAAGAGCATGATAGATCACCTTGAGGAGGCAAAGCACCACTCTCAAATCCAATGCATCAACCTTTGCATTTATACATGTGAATGTAAATATTTCCTCCTCTGCCATGAAAGCAGAGGTAACCATAACAAATGCACACAATCTACGTGTGTATTTCCCTGCGATGTATTAGTTATAGAAGCACATGTCGGTAAATCAATGAAGCTATACTCTTCTTGATTAATGAAAATAAAATTCATTCAGCAGACATCACTTGCAGTTACACAGATAATATGTTGCTTTTCTCCTGTTGGTTTCTTTTGCTGAAAACCTTGAGAATGTACTATTGCTCGGCTCTCACCTGAATTTGATGCTTGTCAATTATTCTCTCCACACTGCTGGAACACCTTAGGCAACTTCAGACTGGGAAGGGGCTATTTGAGAAACCGAGATGGATTATCAGCTATATAACGCAAAGGTGCAATAGCTTACTAACTGTGAAGTGCAGTTTTTATACATCACATTTTAATTTGTTTAATTATTATGGAAAAAAACCCTGCTAGCATATCCTGCTAACAGTGTCCACATGGCTTTGATCAATGTTTCTTTAACTTAAACAAGACTGATATTTCATCTCTTGACAGTGACAAGACCAAATGTGTAACATCTTCTGTCAATAAACAATAGGATAATGTGAAAGACACACATGAAGTCTTATTTAATGACCTGCATGCATTACTATGCAAAATAACACTTTATCCAGCTACTTACAGTCTCATCCACCACTCTATATCTATATTTTCAATAATTGGCTAGCTAACTGACATAATAAATCATAATTGTATTCATGCACATGCTTTTTCCTACTGCAGATATTTTAAGAACCAAAGAAATGTCTGAATAAATGTGTTTTTTAACAACCTGGATTGGTTGAAATTGGGTTCCTGCACAACAACAGCGATCAGGACCACAGACCTAAAGTCAAGTGATTTCCTGCTCACTTCATAAACAAAGAATTTCAGTCCAATTTGACCAATGGGCCTTTTTCAGAGCAGACATTTTGATTTAAATGATAGTTGTTACACGTTTGCTTTTTTCTAATATGACATCATATCTGTTGTATTGTGAAAAGTTAGCAAATAATTCACCCCTCTAACACGGTCATCTGTAAGAGATCCCACCTTAAGAGAATCAGGCAGAGGACAGCGTGATCTTCAGGGTTAGAGTCTGTATTTTTGAGTAGAGTACGTAGTATGAAGGTATGCTCCTGTGAACCCTGCGGATGAAAACATGGCTCAATTACCAGTGGTTGGGTAAACGTACTTCAGCATAAAATGGTACAGCAACAAAATGCACCAAAAGACACAACGTTACGGCTTTAATCTGATCATTAACTGTCCCCTACTTAAATATGTAAAGACAAATAGTAAACCAAGTTAGTTTTAAATCCTCAATATAGTGGACACTTTATATATGGCTTAGTTTTGTTTCTGTTCATTTTCACTCTGCTCTTTTGTATTTTATTTGTTGTCTATTTCAATTTTTCTTAATAACATACATTGAAAGATGGATATTATTATGTTTTAATAAACCCAACACAATCCCTGACTGACACTGAAAAGTGCTGAATGTGCCCACATGCATGCTTCCAGGTGCACAACACCACACACACACTCTCATGAAGACACCTCATCAGCCAAGGGCAAACTGCCAAACCCCCTCACACTCTGCCTGTCTCAGAGAAAAGCTGTGGATTTGTTGAGGTGCACCCGGATGCACGTCACTATCACACAGCCTCCAAAACACTCAATGCATTCTGACATAGTCAGCTGCACCAGTCTTCTCTGTCCAGTGCCAGTTTGAATGAGGATAAAGCCCTAAACCCTTTGCCAGATAATTGTTAAAGTGCTCTAACAATGTTTACTGTTAGTAGAATAGAATCGATCTTCCAGATGTCTTATTCTTCTTTAAGCTAGAAGTAGTTTATCAAATGTGCTGTAAGGATAGCAAATATATGTAAATGTTTTCTTCTCCAGGATTGAGTTTTAGTTACAGAAACAATATGTAGGTGCTGTACTGTCTTAGTGTTACTTTAACGGCATGAATGTAAGGACCTAATTCATCACACTTTTGACTAGAGCCGAGTTTCAAACTTTCCTGAAGAATAATCAACCCAAGACTTTCGTAACTAATCAAATTCTAATCTTAGTTACAGTTGTTATGAATAAATCTAGATTTTCATTACGTTGCAAGTAATGTATGCTTTGCACATCCGCAGATATAAGAACGTTTCATGTCAGTTGTTAAAGTTGCCTTTGTATTCATAGGGTGTAAAAAAACAACAGAGGGATCATTTTCAATCATCACATTTTTCCCATCAAAAATCACTTTTCCCTTGCGATATTCAAAGAGGTGTTAATTATTGTTAGGATATGTATAAGTTAAATTCACTTCAGAAATGATTGCCGTTTCCACCAAGCACCTTTTTAAAAATTGAAATTGAAACGTGTTGTTTGTGATCTGCGACTAAACATAAAGATAGGTATTTATTTTCCTGCCTTTTTAAAATCTGATCTACTTCTATTTTAAACGTTGCACAGCTGCTACTGTATTGGACCATGGTTTGCCCTTTCTAGTGTACAAAAATCCTCATCTGCTCAGACCGGCAGCCACTGGCTATTTTTCGTTTTATATGCAGAAGCACCTGGCCAAGGTCAATACAGTTTTACAGGTGTAAAGAATCCACATCTCCCAGGTGTGAGTGTGTACACATGTGCATTTGTATGCAACCATTACCTTCATAGATGTAAGCACACAATTTGGCACCTAAACACATTGTACGTGATAGTAAGGGGCGGGACATCACTAAGCGGTTCACCAATCACAACAGAGCCGGCCAGCTGACCAGTCAGCTCTGTTGAGACAGAGGCTGAAAAGAGGTGCTGCAGCACAGGCAGTATGAGAACAATTAACACCTTTTTGAACATTAAAGCATGGAAACATGTTCCAATAGAGGCACAAATTACAAATATGAACCTTACAATTAGCACAATAAGGCCCCATTTAAGATATTAAGACTATTTAACTGCCCCAACTGACTATTTGTCTGACTAAAGTAAAATGTGCAGAACGAGATGATACAAAGAAAGTATTTACCTGCCAAGAGTCACATGAAACCTTATGGTAAATGTAATAACTATTTAGAAAAACACTGCAATAGTTAAAACAAACAAGCAATTTGAAAGACCAATAAGCACTCAACATGATCTTTAAAGTTAACTAGTAAAAGAAAAATCAGAGTAACCCTGCCAAGTAACCCTGTGTATCAAGGTCTGTTTCAATGTAATTATGCATTATTTGATGAATTGGCAAAGTACACATCATACAGTCAAAAGTATGATGAGTCATGAAAAGGTATTGCAAGACCACTGTACTTAAACTTCCAGCTGTAGGGCAAAAGCACTTATATATATATTTTTTTTTTCAAGTGTATTTCTTGCATAAAAACATTGCAGAACACCATAATAAGCGAGTGTAATCGGTGGTTACGACATGGATGATGGATAGTGGTGACAACCACCCACCACCCTACTAACCAGCACCAATCAGAATTACTGTAATCATCATTTTAATGTATGCAAAGAAAGTATTGTGTTAACTACTTCAGTGCAGAGGCATCATTTAATCCTCCTCTCCTCATCCTTGAGTCCTTCCCTCTCCCCTGCAGACGCTGACACGCTGCAGTCACTCTTATTGTGTGAATGACCGTTTTCGAGTAAGCGAGGGCAATCCGAGGCATTATCCAGGCCGGGAACGGCTTTGGCTGACACTTGTAGTGCTACGATTCAGCGCCATCTTTCCTGCATCTAATCTCTTTGTCACCTCCTTCGCCGAAGCGGCCAGATCTCTCTCCATTCTGCACGGCTTGTAACTCAATTAATTTGCTCCTTATCAATCCACGGTCTCCTTCTCAATGCCTTTTCGTCATTCAGAGTAAAGGGGATCAGAAAGAATGCACAGTTTACACTCAATAATATGAAAGCTGTTTAATTTAAAAACTCTAAAGCTTCAGTTATATCACACATGAATTAATTCGCACAGCTATCATTCATCGAGAACATTGCAGTTGGAGGTTTGCATAGGTTATCGCTACAAACAACACGTCTCATACCATGTGGGAAACATTGGTCAACACTGAAGTGAATCCTCTTTTTATTCCCGGCTGTAATTGCAATGCCGCTGAGTAGCTTGCCACAACACACAGAGGGTATAATTGAGACTACCTGTCAGTTCTAATGCCGGTGCATGACTATCATACAGAACACACCATGCTGCAGCTTTCAGTCGTGAGGTATGAATGTTTAAAACCACAGCGAGGCATCAGAGCCCGCACTGATGTAGATTTATTCCCGCCACCATCAGGAGACTTGTAGTGTATTTACACTTCTTAGAAATAAGCTACCCCCAGGGGTTCTCTTCCCTACCAAAGTCCAGACAGGCACCTGCTGACATCCTTCCCCTTTATTGTGTTGTGTTTGTGCTGGATAGCACTTGAACCTGTCATTTTGTACATAAATAAATCGTGCTAGGTGTTTGATTCACCTGGTTTGCAAATGCCAGTATACTTACAAGAGGAAGAACTAACAATTTGAACTCATCATTGAGAAGCTCTTGAAATGTGAAGTATTATAACTGCTATGCTAAACACTGCTTCACGGTTGGTGTAAGGTTGGATTCTAATGAGTGGCATTTATTAGATATAAAAGAGGATTCACAGACAGGACGCATATGTGAAATTTCAAAGCAACAATGAGCTGAACTCTAGACAACCCTAAGAATAAATCTTTACTGTGTATGTGTATGTTTAATATGGATTATAGGGAATAGCTTCAAGATGATACACCATCACACAAAGGGAATAAACACTTAAGGTTTAGAGTATGGCATACAGGGAGTTAACCAATATGCAGAATCTAGGGTGCATTTACAGATGGGTTATCCTAATCAGAAAACCTTTAATCCCAACTTCTACATAATATAAATTCAGAATAATGTATAGTTGACTTGAGAACCGTATCTGAAATCACAGCTTATTTATTACTTAGTTTATCAGTATGAATGTAACATACTGCATAAGGTCATCTTAAATATCCAAAGCATGCATGCATTTGTTTTTTATATGTTGATTACAGTTATGCAACACTGCATCCGTTAGTCATTGTGGAAAATGAATGATTGTGTCTTTAATATAGGAATTATTGAATTTGATGCTGACAAAGCCTTGGTTATGTTGTCAAAAAACAGCATCATTTTTCATCGTTGAACGTCTGCAACATCATATGGTAGACATCCATTTGTGCTGAAGATCATACACCTATACAAATATTGTAGGGTTTTGTTGCCTTCCCTTGCGATGAAGCACCAGCAGCTGCACCATTTGATGAAATCTAACAAGGAGTGGTCAGCCTTGAAGCCTGCAGCCATGTGTGACAGTCTCCCTCGTCTCTCTCTCCATCTCTTCATGTTGCATATTTCATCCTCACTCACCTTTTAGTCCTTATAGAGACTCCAAATGTCACTGATTTCTATCATCCCAACCCCCCAAAGCACTCATACGGACGTTATGGCAGCAAAATAAATCGTCCAACACTTCAAGAGCTACAGCACTACACCAAACACACCCGTGGGAGCGCTGCACAACGTTTATGATCTATATCACAATTAGAAATCAAAGGTCTCTCTTGGTGAAAAATGTCAGTTGGGTTTGAAAGAATTCAAGTCTTTTTTTCTCTGAGCGGGTGTGGGAATAGATGGATAAAGGGTAAATGGCAATGATTCTGTCAAAAGGTTCTTGATGTCTCTCTTGACCTCATGAGATCGGTGGTGAGGGGTTACAGCGCTACATGTTGCTAATGATTTAATTACTGTCACTGTCTCGTAAACAGGGAGAAACAACAGCCACATGGGACACTGGGAGAAGTTAAAAACACTGAGGCTTAGGTTTGCCATTTCCTGTCAGCTTGGTTGGTTTTGGTGTATTATTGAATCAGACAATGTTGATATTAACAGCTTTGTGACGGTTACAAATTATAACTGCCTATTTTACCCACAAAAGGCAAACCACATCAAGTAATAACCAATAAATAAACAAGTAACAAATGAAGTGCTTACTTATGAAGCACAGTTACTTATACAATAGTATTTACACACACAAAAGACATACATTTTTGTGTCATAGTTTAAGACATGGAAATTCACTTATAGTATAGTTATACTTACATTAGCATACATTGAAAAATAAATTCCAACCAATTGGGTTAAAACTGTTTTGGCTTGACTATAAAACATTTAGTGATGGGATCACAAAGAGAAAGAGGGGGGGGGGTTAATGGCTCCCAGTCTACTCTGATTGGTAGGTCGGCCGGCTCTGTTGTGATCAATCGACCGCTTGGCGATGTGTTGGAAATCTCCCGCCCCTTAGCCTGTTGCGTACAATCGGTTGGAGCGCTAGCCAATTGGAGCGCAGGTGTTACATAGTGATGTCATTATGTTACGGAAGAAAACAAAGGAGTTCAATCTCATGGGCGTCACTTTCCTCTGAAACGTTGTGAGGACAGTTTTTATGATACACTAGTGAGGTGGCTCACTGTTTGATAACAACACCTGAAGACCTGGTACCACTCTTCGATGGCGCGAACCCAATTAACATGTGTCCTGTTCACAGAGGGAAAATGTAAAACTTGAGTAGTGTGTCAAGAATTTCTTAAAGTCTCGAATCAGCGCATGGACGTTTTTGGGTTATTTTAGTATAAGTAGACTAACATGGAATCCTTTTAGCCTACATTATTTTTGAGTGCAGTGCCTTGCTGCTGCGAAGTGAGAGCAAGGTTTGGTTTTCTATTCTATTTATTTACACTCTTAAACACACTATATATATATAAAAAAAAAGGGTACAACATTAACCATAACTGTGGGGGGAATGTACCGCATATGCCCAGCATAAATAACGCTTATCAGGTTACTCAAAGCCTCCTCTCTGATAGTTCCTGTTACAGTTTGTGCATCTAGTACCCTAACTTGCCATTATGACACTAGTGCAGATTCAAAAGGTAAAATAATGTGTTACTGCTGTGACTGCTTAACAGTTTTCAAAGTGACATTTGAGGCACCATGTTACAACCAAACATCCTTCCAGGAGATTAACTTCAGGCAATTGTCCATCTCACTGGCTGATCCATAAATATGGCCCGGCCAACAGAATCCTGGCATTTTGTTTTAGGATGGCATTTGTCTCAGTGTGAAATTCTGAGATGAGACAATTAAAACCCTGCATGTGCAAGCTAAATAAGGCTCTGACTGTCAACGCAGTCTAGACATCTGCTCCCTCTGACTCCGACTCCCTCCAACTGCTTATGCTAATGTTTTAACATGAGAACAGATAGCAGCACTTATCTGTTAAAGCAACGCACCAAAAGTGTCATATTTAACAATTGCTAAAGTCACTGCAGGATCACCAGTAAGTTCAATCAGTAGCTGTTAGTAGATATAGATATAATATAATTGTTATCACTTTTATCCGTTACCTCATTTCAAATAATCATTTGTGTTGGTTCTTATGATGCTTTTCTGTATTGCTTTTGTTCTTTATTGAATCCTATAACTACTAGTGCTATAATAATCCAGTTTTTATCAAACTTTATCCTACAGGGCATTTTAAATATGATAATGCCTTATGGAAAACCCACAATGTATTTGTAGGAGCTCTGCAGTGTGTGTGTGTGTGTACATGATGCTTTCTTAAGCAGGCCTTACTTTGCATTGTGCTGATATTTGCAGTGATCATCACATAGGTGTAATTTTCCCCTTCATAAGTTGCTGCTTGTCCTCAAACAAAGCATCATCATGTTTTGCTAATGGCCTGCATACAACAGTTTGTTAGTTACTAATTTCATCTCATCCACAGCTCTGTGGCTGCAAGGACAGGACAACTCTTTTTGCAACCCGTGCTGATACAAACAACACGTATGTATATATGTTTAACCCACCAACATTTCCAAATATTTACCTTTAAATATGATTCAATTGCACCTGTTCCTATTTGAAATTTAAAGAATACTATTTATCTGTATATTCTTTTTCACAAACAAAATGGTTTAAAGTCATTTTATTTAACTTCAGCTAGAACATTTGTGTAAGTACTAAATCTAAATAAGGAACCAATATAAAAGCAGAGTGGTTTCCTGATATTGATTTGAAGGAAATCAATGTTTCAGCCGCTGTTGCAAAGCCAGCCCGAGTAGAACCTGCCAGGGGCTCAGAGGCTGAACAATGTCTCATAGATGGTTAACAGGTCCAACATATACCTGGGAGCAAAGGACTCGCCAGGCACTACAAAGTTATCAATCACATTTTAAGATCAATCATGAAACTGACAGGTGACCAATGTAAGGATGCCAGAACAAGAGTAATGTGGTCCCTTGTCTTTGAGCTGATTTAAAGCCCTGCTGTAGCACCGATCCAAAGCTTGTTGGTAAATAAGGTGTCGTAGTAATACCAGAAAATGTAAAAGCATCAATGACTCTTTTATGTAATCAATAGACATGATTAATATCATTTTGAAAACATCAAAAAACTGGAGATTGAATTTCTGTAGCTTTATGGTTGGTCAAGGTTTACTTTTATGAAGACACCTTCATAATATTTATTAAAAAATAAAAAGAGACGGCTGAGTTTCTGAAGTAATCGTACTCCTTGAAACGCTTACAGGTGCAGCCCTTTTATGCCTGCATGAATTACGATGTGTCCACTGAGCGATTTGTAAGTCTCTAATTTCTCTCTGAGGTCAGACAGAGTTCTCGGGGTTGAGGTCGATGTAGTTTGCAGCTCACCGTTGTATTTTATCAGCTGATTGCCTTGCTCGAGGTAACAGAGTTTCTACATTCTTTAGACAATAGCACGTTGGTCGAATATGAAGCAAATCCAAAAGGTGCTTTTGTTTTTTTTAAATGAAGACCTTCAATATTTGTCTTCCACTAACCTCTTCTCTGTGACCTTTTATGCGCAGCAGATTCTCTTGTGCATGATTCGGTCTTGCTTACTGAATTTTTCAAGGTTCTCTCTTAATCAACTTCCCTCCTCACAATGACGCTTTATGAACGTGACCAACGTGACAGCCTTCTACATAATAGGAAAATAAGTATATCAGCATTAGTTACAATATAATTTGTCAGTTTTATTTCGGTCTGAATCACCTTACACTGTTGAGTGAATTTAAAAAATGAGTTACACAGTGTACGGATTTTAGTGTGCAAGAGTTTTACATGTAGAAATAAATACACAGGACAGGCGGTGGTGGCAAATCCATAGGGGCTTGGCCTGGGAACTGGAAGGTCACCAGTTCAAGTCCCCGAAAGACCAAGTGCCACCGTGGTGTCCCTGAGCAAGACACTGGTTACCTACACTGCTCCCCGGGCGCCGTACATAATGGCAGCCCACTGCTCCTAACACTAGGATGTGTCAAATGCAGAGACCGCATTTCGTTGTCCTAGTACTTGTACTCTGCATACATAAGTTGAATCTTATCTTATCTTATAATACATGACGGTGCGAGGGTTAGCCATTAAAAAGTTATTTTGAAAGTCTGATAAATGACCAAATCAATGAAGTATTATTTTGTTGTAATGAGCAATAATGTTAAAGTTGTATTTTATTTGATGTGGTTCGAAACTGCTTCTGTGTTTCTATCTCTAGGAAGTATTATTTATCACCAGGTTTCCAATAGCAATGACAAGTAACCACAGCAGAATTGAGAGTCACATCTTGTATGCTTGTCAAATATCCCATGAATATGGTAAATAAAAAACAACCACATGAATCACTTACTTTTTCATTTCAATAGTACAAGGACATTTTAATAATAACCTAGTTTATTTGGTTATGTTAATCATCAAATCACCTTAAAAGCAGTCGCATGATTTGTTTTTGTTGTGTTTTGGAATTGTTATGAATATATAAGTTATTTTTGGCAAAAAGGCAAACTGTGATTTCGGTTTTGTCTAAAGAATTATGAATCATTACTTGGTCCTACTAAGTATTGTCAGTTTAGCCTGATAAAGCTCCTTTGTTGTAAAACAACTGAATTCAGCCACTGTGGCACTGGATGTCTTATTCCTACATTTGGACAACATGGAAACTGGAGTTCATGTTGAGTAAATCAGTCAATGAGCACTGAATTATAAAGCCCAACATCACAAACACGTGTACCTGCTTCCCTTATTATTCACTAGCTCAAATAAAACATAATAATAATACAAAATAATCCCTTACAGATTCTTAAACCAGTGTTATAACTTATTTTGTTTGATAGAAATGTCTGCCCAGCTGCTTAAGAAAATTATTTAGCCTTTTACATTTTTTTCTTAAATGAAATTATACATTCAGGAACCATTTCAAACATTTTTGGGGAAGAAGTGGCTTTGGGATTAATGCCTTAGACATGCTCAAAAGTATTAAAACAAGACAGACAAGTTTTAACTTTGTGTTGACCTCCTTTCCTGACAGCATAATATACTTGCTGTATTTCCACCTGTAATTATTTAGCAACACATGATGGCGTCTTAATTTTACTGAAATCTAGTGGTTGCATTTGCTTTCCCTAATCAAAGTTTTGCTTTATATTTGACACATTTGTAGTGTGAAGTAAAGCCTTCCTTTTGCATCCTAATATATGCTGCAGTGAACTGAGGTAACCTCCTGCAGATGCTCACTCAAGCTTTAATGTGTGGGAAGTCCTTAACACTTCAGGCTGCCCCAGCACCAGAAACCTATTGGGCCCTTTTAGTAATGCATGAGAAATACGTAGTGTGACCTAAACTGACATCTGCTAACTTATTAGCAAGTCAGAGACATTTGGCATATACAGTACAGTGAGTAGGCTTTGAGAACAGAGATATAAATGCAGTTGTTCTTATTATCTCTGATAGACTCGGTCCTCAAGTTTGAAAGTCACTCTTAAAAGAAATGTTCCTCAAGTTAAAAATAAGTCGAAGGGTTTTAGGCACACACTCGAGAGCCATCGACATACAGTCACCGTCTCGCTCTCTGTGAAAGTGCTGTATCTGTTTCACAAGGTAACAATTAAATTGCAGCTGTCAGCAGTGGAGAAATTAAACTGGTTCCCGGTTCTGTCTCTCTTTCCGATGACGGTGACCTTGGTGGGGAGACGGGGGTTGGCTGCTGAAGCCTCACGCTGCTAGAGAGGGTTCGCGCTCTCCGTCTCGTGGAGAGCCAGCCATCTGGGATAGGGATATTCATCACACCAAAACACACACAGCCACCAGCACAGACACTATCATCATCCTCATCAGCACCCTCATCATCAACACTTGCAGGCATCATCGCATGTTCCCGGGCTCTGTGAAAATCCCAGAGCGCCAGGATTGCAGGCTGATCTCCTGCAATGACACCTTATCACACAAGGTGATCGTATTGGTGGCCTGCCAGCAGTATCTCGATCAGTAGATCAAAAAAAAATGTGGCAGAAACACCTTGCTTTTATATACTGTATATATACTTTGAGAGGTTATTTGAGGTTATATTTCACTGTTCCTAAAACAAATGTAGTTCACAAGCAGGAATACTCTTAATTGTATCATTACACTGGTAATCCACCTCTGAGCATTTCACTGGGAATTGTTCACAGGCTTTGTTGATAACCAATGACCATATCAAACGGATCTGCCAAAATCTTGGACATCTTTTCAGATAAACACGACTTTTGCTAGGGTTTCAAAAGGAATACATGTACTGTATGAGAAACAGGTTTACATATTCTGGCTCTTTTTTCTTGAAAATATTTAAATTAGCTTTCTATTTATGTCTCTCTGCAATCATAGCATAACATGACAGTTCACTCCTCCACTGTTCCCACCTTCAATGGTGTCAAAGCCATGTACAGTATACCAATTATCAAATGTCTGCTATTTGTTTTAACCTATAAACTCAATTAGGCTAAAGTCTTTTGATTCATATATTTATTCACGTTTTATTCTCTGCCCCCTCCATCATTATTGTATGGCACCTAAAAAAACGGAGCTAAGGTTAGGGAAAGGTTTCATTTACATTAAAAACAGACATTGGATAAAGGACAATCATTTTTGTTCATTGTCGTACACTTTTATTCAACATTTTTACCACATATTCTCACTAAGAATTGTTTCCGGCCTCATACATTCATGCTTACTGTGGCCCTGGCTAGAGAACAGAAACATGTGAGCTAATTCAAAAGGTTTTCTCTGACTAATGTTCTGGTGGGGTCATCATTTGCACCTTCACAGGAGGTCATTTGCAGGCGGAGTGTAAAAATATGTTTTCTTCTAAACAATTTGAAATCACTTTTGCTGCAAGTTTTTCAGAGAGTAACTTATCGAAGATGGACGATCATAATATGAGAATTTAATTGTTCTCCAATTGTAACAGAAAAATGGGAATATATGCCTCATCCATCCAGCAACACATACACATTCACAAATGCATTCTCACTGTTCACCAATGTCTGCCGTAGTGAGAACTAGGATTGTTGATAATGACACATGCAATTACATCCCTGTCGAATGAAAGCATAGTTTTAATTCAAAAGTTGCTGTGCTTGTAAAGTGAAGCCATCCTCTAGCCTTGACTAAATATGCCTTTTTTCGGACCAGTATCGTGTGTGGAGGTTGCTTTGTTTTTATGTGCCAGTTAATCATTGTTACAACCATTGTGATGTTGTGTTTTTTAGATGGGCTGTTTGCCTCCCTTGAGTGTGTTTGTGAGACCAGTAATTATTGATTGATGTTTGTCAGGTGTGTGGGATTTTGATTTACTGGGGTGACATTTGGCAATTGATCCATTAGCTGGACACATTTGTAGATGATTGAGTGCCCAGACAGCATCAAGATACATGTACAGAGGTGGGCTAAATGTGAGAAAGCTCATTCTTCACCCCCAGATACAAACCTGATTTGTATGCAGTAAAGTCTGATTATTAGATGTTGACACATCTTTTTAAGATATGTGTTGGGGAACTAAAGTTGTGATCTGTCTTTGTTTTCTTCTATGATGTTATTTTGGTAGGTCATACACTGCTATTTGGTTTCCTTTTAGTCGGTTTCATCATTCTTTCTTTATACAGCGGGCCTTGGCCTTGCACACCCTAGAGTCAAAATTCTTCCCATTTAATGTGTAAAAATTGCAAACAAACAAATGATTGTGTGTCGGATTTTCTTATGTGGTCTGGTTTTGGGAATTAAACGAAAAAAGTGTTACTTTCATGTTGTGCGTTAGCCCCCCCCCAGACAGTGAACAACAATCGTACCATTAGGAAATGCTAATGGTTCATGATTCCAAGGCTTCTGTTTTGTCAGCAACACTAGAGAGGAAGTTATAATTATTGCAAGTCAGTTTTTCTAACAAAGTATCACAGCATGCAAACAAGAAAACACTGTAAAGCCTGCTATAAAAAGTTGTGACAACAGATTCTGCAGCAGTCAGTCTGTCAGTAAATCTACAGCTCACACTGTTAAATGAAGGCAGCGATAATTAAATCAGTCATAGGTCTACTTTATTGTAAAACAAATGTGCCTATATAATATCCTTTGGTGTTTCAAATGTATACATATTGTGAATATAGATTAATCACAATGTGTCAGAAATACTTGCCATACAGAAAGATGTGACAAGATCAAAGCAGCAAATTGATATTTTTCTGAAAAAACAACAAGCTGTCCATATATATTTCACTGTCCCTTCTCTCCTAGTGAGCCTGCTCTGTCTGCTTGACTGAGTGGCTTTGAAGGATGTTTACTGCTGAATGACAACGGCTCCACCAGAATGGCACCCTGAATCCCATGCATTATTAAAAAATGTCAGCTCTGCCTGTGTGTTTGCATCTCCAAACCCAGTGACAGGCTCAGCGCCCAGACATATTTGTCATGCATGATCATGAACTCGTTATGAAATGACCGCAGATTCAAAGAAACGTAAAACATATTTTGAATAAACCATTCACTGAAGTGGACATGTTTTTAGCCTCAGCAGGAAATTCGTTTTTTTTTTTAACAGCCCAGTCTGAGGTGTATTGACTACAGAAATGACTACAGATGTGATGCAGTATGAATCATAAAACTCAAGCTAGAATTCCTTAATACAAAAATGCTAGTAAAAAACATTGAAGCACTTCTACCCCGGCTGTTTCACCCCTCTGGGACTTTACTCCTTGCCACTGCACTCAAATGGCTTTGTTTTTTTAGTCATGACCTTTGAAGTCTCAACCAATAAGGTGAACTAGCAATAAAGCAACTTAATAAAGGAAATGATCGAAAAAGGGTTCATGGAGTCAACCCTTTTTTGTTGTTGGAATATAAACTCCTGTCACACTCTTCTTCTCTGTTATATGGACGTTATACGCAACAGTCTTTAACAATATTGCTTCTTTTTAGCTTTCCCAGTGCGTTCCCTGCTATCTAACAGATGTCGATGACGCATACCTATGCTACACGTTTCCTCTGCACTGTCCTCCAATGTGTCCATGTGGAGTTTTATAAAGGATCCTTCTCTCCTTCCCTTGGTGTTTTGCTTTTTTCTGGTTTCAATCAGGCTCCATCAGACTGACCAAATGTTATATTATTTTTTGTTGCCAAAAATCTGACAAGATGGCAGCGAGAAGGAAACTAAAACCTGGATATCACAGCATTCCTTCTTTAATCTTTTATCTATCCAGTCTGTTCCATGACAGTATGAGAGGAAGAGTCTTGTTCATAGCAAGTCAATGACAAATGTGTCTCTTTAATTTCAATTTCTGTTTATCAGCTAATTTCAATGTAGTTTTTACTGAGTAGTTCACACCGATTTCTTATTATGCTTTTTGGGGGTTTTCCCTTTCCTGTTGTGTGTAATACAGGTTTTTTTGCATGTAAATGCTCTTAAAAGTCTAAAAACCCAAAGTTCACTTGGGAGTTTCTGCCTTATACGTCTCTGCCTAGTGTTTCTAAAGGCTAGCACTCAAACACATTGTAGGACATCTCTAAGCGGTAGACCAATAACATCAGAGGCAACCAGCTAACCAATCAGAGCACACTGCTTTGGTTTAAGACAGAGGGATAAAAGAGGCTGGCACTGTGAGAAAAATAAACATTAAAGCATACATATGTCAGAGTAGAGGAAAACACATAGAAATATGATCCTGAAAATGAACATATGTCCTCTGTAAACACTTCCCACCCCACAATTCCTATGTTTTAAATGATCCTGGTGTGTTAGAGCTCCTGTTTTAAACTTGTTGAAATTCATAGAGGATAGTGATTTGTTTTGGAGCTCTGGGCGAAGGGTAATTTCCGAGATGCATGACTTTATTTGTCCATACAGACGTGGGTTGTGTGCTTCATTAATAAAGGTGTCACACCCGAGGTGCAATGATGTCAGATGTTAACATTTATACTAAATGACTTTATTTATAATGGAAAGTTTAGCCAGGACTGCACTTGGCTTGCAGTCTGCAATCTCTAAAGGCCCAACTGACAAATTTCAACACATGAAATCAGTCGGAGGATGATTCAGGGAAATGATTGCTGTTGGCTTCTTTTTAATTAGGCTCTCTTGCAAGTTTGTTGCATCACTGTGACTCATCAGGATTGTTAAGCAATTCTGTAATTAGAGAAAATGTTTGTTTTATCTTATGCAGAGGGTCCGTGTGAGGGTCCCAGAAGCTTTGTATAGCTTTGATACAAACAACCAAACTGAGGTTGTTAATTTTCATGAACAAATCAGTCTAGTCATACATTGTGAATATTTTACATTACATTAAAACTTAATTCCATTATCTTCTTATTGCTCCCTATTGCAGAACTGTTTGCAGTGTTGCCTTGACTGAATTAAAAGTGTGCATGGTCATTTATACTTTGAGTCAGTTTTATAACCTTTTGACCTTTGAAGTCTATGACTGCGTGCATAAAGATTACTTTCACCTGGCAACAGTGCAACGTTGTTTATGCTTACTTCCATCCATCTATCATGATCAGAAATCCCTAATTTACTGTGCTGCAGTTTACTGTTGCAACCAAAGGATCGATAGTGTATTGTGCTCTATGACAAGCTCTGCAGAATGGCCTGTAATTAAGAAATACCTTTATATATGATTAATGAGCTGTGTTATGATATTTCATGCTGAAAAAAAGGGGGAAAGTATTCTTCAGTAAACAAAATATAGCATGCACTTCATGTGCGAAAAATCTCAAAACTTTTGATTGTATATTTGTGATGACAGTGGCCATTTATTAAGATTGTAATGTAAATTGCAAACATATATTGTGTTACAGGGGGAGAAACAGTTTGAATTATGTATTCTCGTAGGTCAACAAATCCTCCCAAAATACTGAAAACAACATTGATACTTACAGGTATTGCCTCATCCTTAAAAAAATGATTTACTAGGCTGAGAGTCTACATCCATGCTAGCATCTATTTTAGCTGAATGCTAACACCAAAAATGGTCATGTCGGACATGGTTACCATGTTCACAATCTTATATTACATTATGCTAAACATACAGCTAATTACGTTAGAGTAACATTTATTTTTAAGTTCTGAGATGAAAGTCGGAATTCTTAGAAATCATTCAGAATTCTTGAAGTAAAGTCGGTGATCTGCTCCAATAAAAAAACAAAAAAACCTACTAAAATCATGTTATCAGAAGGACACATCAGACTTAAAATAACATTTTACTCAAGCCTGTGTCCCATTCTTTTGTCATGGTCTGGCTCTTGACCATGACAAAATAATGTGAAAAGACATGAGGTACGGGTCAAGTAAATGTATTTATTATAACTAAACAAATAAAGGATGCTACCAAAATGATAAGTCTGTCAAATCAGTGCTGTAGATGTGGATGTGTGATCATAATGTAGTGGAAAGTGTTGTATGGCAGAACCAAAAATAATGCCGGACAAATAATAAAATAGGTCGCTGCTCTCAGAAGGGAGTAGGCCAGAAAAGAGAGGGCTGGCGAGACACTGGATCGGCCCTTTAACCCCCATGTGTGCAGAGACAAGGTGCTCGCAATCAATGCTACCTTTTAAGACAAAAAGGGAGGGTCATTAAAGATATAGGCACTACAGGGAGGAGGAGTAAAGCAGGGGTCGTCGCAGTGTCATCATGCAATAAGCAAGACAACATGAAATGCTTTGTTTTCAATCTCATCCAAATCACAACCAAGATGTTTCTTCTTCAGGGAAACCTTCAGTCTTCTTTTTGCTGTATTTTCTCAAACTGTACGTGTAACTGTTGTCATAAAGGGGTTTGTTACATACATGTTTTTTTCAAAACAATCAGGCCATTTTTCGTATTTGCTTATACATTACTCTACAACCTATACTTAGCAGGATGAAAACAACAATGAAGGCATTTGCTAGTACTGTCAGGTATTCATAGTGGTGTGAGTCACAATACACTATTTTTACATTTCACATTCAAATCACGTCCGCTTTCATAAAGAAAACAAACCGTGGAAGATATGAACACATGTTTATTAACTTTTTGTTTTTCTGACATCTGTAGGGAAGATTGCTACTGTATACCGTAAGCCACTTGTGTCCTTTTAGATAAGACGCGGCTCAGGAACACAAACACACCTAATAACAGGGCCACTCAGAGGCTCTCCTGCCATGTTGGAGAAATATTTTACTTGAGTGCCCACGCTGCTGTGCCTCTCATATTCCCCCAGCCTCTATCCCTGCTGCTATCCAGTCCACTTTCCATGCCCTTTTCTCTCTCCATTTCCTGTGTCACTGCTTCCCCATATACTCTTTCTCTATTTCCCCTCCAACACCCTTCTTCATTTCCTCTCCCTTCGACACATCTCTCTCTCTGCCTCTGTCCGAACTAGCTCTCTTGGGTAGCGATGCTTTGAACCCACATCGTGTGTGGGTGAGCGACCCCTAAAAGCAAAGGGCTCCTCTTGCCACAGGTGAATCACTTTACTTTGCTTTTATCTGGCTGCCACCGAGTCCAACAAAGACAGGCTTTTGTGCGTGAGCAGGAACACAGGGTTTCAAATGTCCATGTTGTAAAGCCAAACAGTTATGAATAATGAAACAGAGGTGAGATATAAAAGGTAGAGACGAGGACATAACAGATTTTCAAAGAGGACTAGATGTATATTTTTAACAGTTTTGGAAGGTATATAGAACATTTACTGAAGTCCCCCTGTTTTTGAGGTATTCATGCTTTACTTGAGTATTTCAATTGAACATTACTTCATACTTGTATCCCACTTAATTTTCAAAGCAACTATTGATTAACTAGTAACTCATTTTCACAAAAATCACTTACTAGTTACTTTGCAGGTTCATACAATTAATAAAATATGGTATATAAACCAACTAGTGAATAATGAATATCGATTTGGTTCCCTAAAAAGCCACCTTTACCTGCATCAACATTGTATCTATGTACACATAAATGCATCAGTTTTTATTATCCTGTAATATAACATCGATATTATTCCAAAAAAGTACTTTTAGTTTCAGCATTTTAAGTATATTTTGATGATAATATCTTAGCACTTTTAGTGAAGTAACATTTTGAATGCAAGACTTTTACTTTTAACAGTATTTCTATCATGTGTTATGTTTCATTTTACGTACATACAATATCAGAATACTTCTTCACCTGTAGTCTTCAAATAATGTGAGAGGAAAAGATGTACAGTACCAACCAAGTGATTTGATTTTAAAACCAGTATGAAGATCAATATTTGACTATCAGATGAAATGTATTTCTTTACAGATGAGATGAAGGGTGCGTCATTCGTTATTCTGGTAAAGGGAAGATTCCAAGGCGGCCTATTTAAGAATCCTATCCAAAATTCATTCACTACCTAAAATTCTGATTCATCCCATCAACTTGCTCCGACACTTCCCGGAGTTAAAAAAGGGAAACGCTGAGTCCCAGCGAGCTTCCCGAGCAGTAATACTGGCCTGCGATATTATGGGTGACATCTCAAGGTCTTCCGGAGCAGCTCTCTAGGGTTGCCTAGCTACCAGGCAATTGCATGTCTCACAGCTCCCACTCTTTTCTTGTGTCTTGTTCAACATGAATTGAATGTTTGCATTTCTGCAGTAAGAGAGAGAGGCTAGCTGACGAAGACTACAAAGGAAGACACATCAACACATGTTAATCATGCCCGATAAAAATCCCCATTCGTTGTCACACAAAAGGGCTCTTTCACTAAATAATTAAAGGCTGACTGGGATTGATGAAGTCAGTATAATGTCAGCGCAGCTTTTAATAAACTCTCTTTCATATTATGCAAGTGAGAGACGCTCAGCAGCTCATGTGAGGAACCAAATTGACACAATGATTTTCAATATCAAGCTCTTATTAATATTTATCCATCTATTTATCCATCTATCCATCCATCCATCAAAATATCATCTAACTATATGCAAGTATTACGTATTGAATCATATCTAGTACAGGAATGGACCAAGTTTTGCAACAGCGTGTTAACGTGATAACATATGAATAAATTGTATAACCGGTATTTTTAATACAACAATCATTTAATACACTGCATCATTTTAAAGGTTCAACAAATCAAAATCAGAATTGTTGAGCTCATTGTTTTTGTTTTTTTTCTGTAGTTTTCTGCACAAAGAATAGGTGCAAATCACTACAATTTCAATTCATTTTCTTTCATGAAACACAAGACCGGTGTACATCACACAGCCACAAATAAAGCAACACTTTTACTGTATTCCTAAATGAGCACAAGTGCACCACGCACTAAGGAGTGCACCAGTCATCCTGAGTGATAAAGCGACACACAGTGATGCCGCGTTCACACATATGAGAGGGACAGACTAGAGTGATACATGAGGAGCATTCTTTTATATGCTACTGTCTCTCCTCACTTCAATCACTCAATCACAGCTCTTCCTCACGTCTTAGCTCCTTCCAGCGGGGATGTAAGAGAGAAAGATTATGGAAAGGATGCAACGGCAGAGAAACTGAGACCACCGAATGAGGAATCCTCTTCTCCATAGCGCCAGTCTTAAGCATCTTCATTTATATAACAATGTGCTGCACAGCTGTGACAACACACAACTCTGTCCCTTCATATCATCAACATCATTACATCGTCAGCCTCCAATACAACCATCAAAAGCTGTACAAGGACGGCAACACTTTAAAGTAAAGTGGATTTTGCAGGAGCTGTCCAATCAGCACGACAAAATCAAAGCAGCGATGAAATCAGTGAATAGAGTAGTCTTTTCATACATAGAAAAATATCATTTATTTTTCTCACCAACTTTTTATTTATTTACGTTGTGTATCCCCCACATGTGTCTTCTACTTAAATGTGTATTTTTCCTTGAATTAAGCAGCCATTTCTTTAGCGCAAAAAATCCATGACACTTTGAGATATCTTCTTGAATCCAGAATCACCTGCAATTTAGTTTTCAAGAAATTTCAGTTTCAAAGAACATGACATCCTTAAGTAACACTTGCTTAGATTGGTAGCGCTCCAACACATTGTACCTGATCGGCTAAGGGGCGGGACATCTCTAAGCTGTTGACCAATCACAATAGAGCCGGCAAGCTAATCAGTCAGAGTAAACTGGGCTCTGATTGGCAGGGGGTGAAAAGAGGTGCTGCAACACAGTCAGTAGGAGAACAGCTTTTTGAACATTAAAGCACGTAAACATGTCACAATAGAGGCACACAATACACACATGAACCTACAAATGAGCATCATATGTCATTTTCAGGATGTCTGACATTAAGTTTTGATCGTTAGTCCAAAACTGTGTCTCGAGACTACAGACCCTCTCATATGGCATTACATCTTTTAACCTATCTCTGATCAATGCACTCTTCCCTGTGTTTGTTGTGTTGTGTTGATCTGTACAACATCTCAGAACTTATTATACAACTGTCCATGTGTACATTATTATATATAATGCTTCATATCATTGCGGCTACTTCTTGAAATTCAATCTGCGGGCTTTTGTGGGAATCATTTGTGGAATTGCATTGACGTTAGTCCAATTAACCGTATCCTGCATAGTTCTGATCACTTCTGAGCAAAGGTCAACCAAGACATTGTTTTATTTTGCAACAGTCCTACTACTTCTTCCCTTTAAAGGTGCCATAGAATGGAAAACTGTATTTATCTTGGCATAGTTGAATAAGGAGAGTTCGGTCATTGAACTGACATACCGTGAACCTCAAACACCATTGTTTCCTCCTTCACGTGTAAATCATGAATATGCATATCACAGCAGTAAAACGGGCGAATTACAACAATCCCTGTGTGTTACGTCACACACGGTAGTCCAGCCCGAACATTTGCATACACCAGCTGCTGGAAACACCAACGCTTACACTTACCACTCCGTAACGTTGCTCTCCAATCTCCGACCAACTGGCTGTTCTTCAAATTCATCGGTGTCCTCCTCCGGTAACGGCTCAAACATGTAAGGTTGGGTGCCAATAGCCTCCATGGTTCATCTCTCACAGTTTCGCAAACTTCACTTACTAGGCAGCCATGGATTGCTCCTTGTAAACCAGCCAATCAGAGCAGAGCTCGTCATAATTATTTAAATGACCCTCCAAATAAGGCAATTCAGCTATGGGCCTGTAAAACCGCATCTGGACATATTTTGGATAAACCAAAGTTATATACCTTCTTTGTAGACATCAGAGAACAATTTCAAATACCAGATAGATGCTTTCTATGGCACCCTTAAAGAAAACACCTCTTTGGACCGTCATTGCGATTCTGAGGGGAGTTGGAGCGAAAGATCAGGAGAGCTGTGCAGTATTTGCTCAACTACCGGCCAAAGTGACAGCCACCTTGTGACTGCGTGCCATGGCACTTCTTGATAATCTGTTTCCAGAAAATGAACTATGAGAAAAAGGCTTGTGATATTCGTGGCTGCTTTCATTTCTAGTAAACCTCATTATGCTTTCCCAAAGTGTATTGAAGCCTTGTCTTAAGTTTGTTCTTTCTAAGAAATACAAGCACTGAGTTAAAAGGAATTACGGCAATCATGCCATCAACATGTCGAACAACATATTCTAACCTGTCATGTTGGTGTGTTGGCATATGATATTTCTTGAGGAAAGGGTATATTCCGGCCTGAGGGTTGATCTGTTATTGATCTCATTAGTCATTCGTGACAATTTGTTCCTTGTTTAATAGTTTAGTCTATAAAATGTCCAGAACAACAACAATCATGCCTTTCAGCCTCGTTGGATTATTTTAAAATGACACATGTTTCCCGATGATTTACTGAGAAACTACAGTTTTTTACACTAAGTGACACAAAGGGTAGCATGGTCTTGTAATTTGCACCATTACACTCTTTTTCTCTCAGCAGTCAAAGGACCATTGGCCAAATCTAACCTGTAAACCCTTCTGACAGGCATGAAAAAGTACAACACAATTATTTACGTCTGAAACCTCATAAAACACATGCCTGAAGATATCAATTTTTCCGTTTATTTTCTTAGTTTTTTTTTTCACTTACCTTCGGGGTACGTCTGAAGGAACCCTTTAATCAAAGAAATAAAATACACACCAGTGAAATTGCTTGGGATCACTTCACTGCATTTTCAGAGTCTTGAGGTTACTCGGTTTGAGGATAATTTCTACTAAATGCAGCTATTGTGCTGCAAGCCCTCGAGTCCTAGCCGTCAAGTTTTAATGCCATCTTCTAATTTCTTTTGTCATTTTTGTCATTTTTTGGTGACGGGGTAATTTAAAGTTAAGTGTGTTTGTGCTCCTTCTCTGTAGGGGTTTTATTGTCCCATTTGGCAATTCAGTTTAACAGAATTTAAATGGCTCCTGTGTTAACTAAAGGTCCTTTTTGCAGATAATAAAAGCACCATTACTGGAATTGATTCCTGATAGTTGGATTGAAAGAGTTAAAAGTGCTGAATTTGTGTGCACACTCTAATGCATGATTGTTTGCATGTTTCCCATGGTGTGTATTTGCCAACAGGGTTAATTACCACTTTTATTGGCACAATGTCCCTCTGAACTTCCAATATATACACCACTGCACAGCTTTTAGTGCAATACCTACCAGAAAATGTGTAGATCATGTGACACAAATGGTAGACAATTGCCGTCACTGTGATGGGCAGTTTCAAATTGCATGCTAGCAGTCACTCCTCACTTGTTTTATGTGGTAGGCTAAGTGGCCTTTTCAGTCAGAGTAAACATTTCCAGAGGGACATTGAATCATCTGAATGAATGGTTCATGGCAGCAAAGGCCAATCAAGTGCCCAGCATTCCCTGACAACATGGCTTTTAGCTCTCTTTCACTTCTTTACACCAAGATAAAACCAACTTGTTACAGGCAGACACATCAGTATGAAGTGTATGTGGTAATAACTAAGATGTTTGCTTCCCTCCTCAATGACTTTGTATATCTCCAATGGGGGTTCATAGAGTTGCTGCTCAATAGCAGTGCCTTGGCAAGTTCACCAGCAGCGGAGGAATGTTAGACTCTCCAAACTGTACTCCATTGTCGCACAAGAAAACATCATTTAACACCAATGAACTCCCAATGCACAATGGTTCAAATGTTGAAAAACAACATAGAAGGACACAGGATGACCATGAAGAAGCAATTTTATATTGTTCTGACTACATTTGCAGTATCTTACCTACAGACACAAGCTCTGATTCTGGGGTTCATCTTGGCTAAGAGACTGAAGATAAAGTTAAACTGGTCTGCTACATTATACTGTGTCTGACTCACTGGATAAGGTCCAAGCTATATTTCACATATCTAGCGTATCACTGTCCTCCTCTATGGCTATCTCTAATATCAGTTTTTTCATTAGCAGCACCCTAGGCGATTGTGCGATAAAAACAGCTCTATATTTGGTTCTATCGGTTCTTTTGCTAATGCTGATACTGGAGGAAGGTCTATAATTAACTACATCATATTTATCTGCTTGTTTTGGTTTCTTGATTAGACGCCGTAGTTTTGCCACAATCTGATGCAACGCAATCATGGTTTGTTTAACCTAAATGTAGACATTAAAGCCATGCAGCCAAAATGAACGTTGCATTGAACAATAACATCCGCACTGAACCGGACAGCAGCCTGCTTCACAACGTTAAAGCATCCAAAGATGAAGAACAACCCACCATAGCTTTGCTGCTAAAGTCTCCAGCCTTGTTCCGCACCTTAGCTTGTGGAAGGAACTACTCAGAAAACATTCACTTGGGAAAAGTGCAGTCTCACTTGAGTAAACCGGATAGATCGCTAATTAGCTGCTCAGTTACGTCGACGAGAATCTGCAAATGTCCCCTTCAGCCATCTAGAATTCATGATTCAAGCACAAACAATCGTTCAAATGTATCTCGCGAAATGTCCAGAAAGGATTATGAATATTTTTGAATGTATTGTAGTCACATTTGTTTCATTTGTAATTAACTCAGACATGCTTATTGTATTTAATTAAAGGTTGATTATTGAAAAGGAACAGAACCTTTTTTAGAAGCAGGTAACGCCTGAAGAAATGTGTAAATATTTTTGGCACATTGCTTTCAGGCGAGGTGACTAAACTCACTTTACAACCTTTCCTCATTCTGTAAAGGGTAACACTCGTATAAGCACGTCTCTTTTTATTTGCATGTTTACCTGATCTGTAATACAATGTTTTTTCTTTCTCTTTTGTTTACACCCCTGCCTCCTAGAAATGATCTTTATATAATACTAATTTGTTTTCCAAATTACACTGTGGTGACGAATGTAATTGCTGCCTTTGTTGTGTTCACAGGCTTCATTTTTTTTTCCGCAGTGAAATCCTACGATTAAATACCATGCCAAATTAGCTTGGTGATGAATGGTTTGCGTACGAAGCACAAGACTTTAACACACATACCGTTTTCAAGTCACTGCAGTCTTTTTCTGTCTTAAACCAAAACATGATCTCTCCCTATTGATAGCAAATGGTTTACTGCACTATAATGTTACCAGAAAAAAAAGCGCATCAATACTGTAGCTGCTTTGAGCAGATTTTGGATTGCAACAGCTTACATCGTGGTAAAACTGATGAAATTCATTCAGTAAAGATTTTTACAATAAATTCAGTCATTTTGCAACTTGTTACAGACATTAAATAACAACATTTGCGTATTATGCTGTCAATAAATGTAGCCGAGTAATAGTTATTTCCTTCTAATTTCCAATATTGATAGGTGCTGTATAATCATATCTCCTTGGAGACTGGGATGTCGTTTGTTTTTCAAAGAAAATGAAAACAAATCAGATTTCTTTTTGTTTTAGAGACCCTATTTTCCTTTGTGGGTTTCCCTTTCTTTAGTGTGTTATTGTGCAAGTAAATGATCTACACATTCTAAAATCCATTCAAATCTATACAAGACATTTAAGTTTGAGTTTCTTACTCCTGTTACCGGGCGGAGAGTGATGTGTTTGAGATCTTCTGAGCTTGCATTGTTACAGTTTACCAAAATGTTTCCAGAAACGGTCTTCTTGGTTCTGATACAAAGACACTGGAACAGTTGCGTGATTCAAGTTAGATTTTCAGAATGAGACGCATCATCAGTGACAGTTAAATTAATCTCAGTCCTTTCTGCTGCCAAAGTGATTTACTGGCACAGACTATTTGCTTTGACTTACACATTAAATTAGATCCATTTTCCACCTTTTGTAAGTCCTCAGAGAACACACACATAGGGCTGACACCAGGGCTCTGAGTGGTTTTGAAAGGTACATCAAAAGAGTGTATCCAAGTTCCTTAAACATAACACTGAGATGGCTGATTTCCAGGAAGCTTTGATGTGAAATGTCTTGATGGTCTCTTGTATTTTTTGTCTTGCTATGCTAAACATCTGCACGTACCAAGAGACTTGGAAATGATGCGACATGGCAGGATTTTTGTAAATCTCATATCTTTGCTCTCAGGCAATTTATGAAAATATGACAGGAAAAAAACTTGCTTGTATTATCATCAGTAGCAGAAACATAACTCCTACAATTTCAATTTCAGTTAATGATTAACTTCAAGACGTGTGTAGATATATATATTCATTTACATGTTTACCGACCAATGCTTCAAAAGCCACTCGTGAATGTTCAGTAGGCTTTAACTTTTCCAAATTATATCATATTAGAATTTTTAATAAGGCACTTGATGTAAAATCATGAAATAAGGATATTAATATTTATCAACTACTCATCACCCATCTTCAAATGTACACAAGGAAATGAAATTTGAATGATTAATCAATCAAACAGATCTTGATGGAAAAGAAAAGGGTTTGATGGTGAAGATAATATCATTCAGTCATTATAAGCTCATGAATTAGTAATGGGGCAGGCTAGTTTTCAACTCAACATTTTCTCACTTCCAATAAATCCGTGGAATAACCTTGGTCACATACGCCAGATAATTATCTCCCAAAATCAATGGCGAGGCCTTTGACAAATGTGATCATCAAGAAAACTCAGCATGCCTCACTACCACTTCCTATTTCAATCACATCTTCTCTCACCAACCTATACTCTTAATGCAAAACAGTCAGCGGATTTTACTTTGTAGCTTGACTTAAAGGGATTATCGTTTGGAAATAGCGTAAAGATTATAACAATTTTCCTCGTTAAACCTGCATAAGAAAGTGTCGTTATTACATAGAGTTGCAGTAATGGATTGAACACGCTAACTATAAGGTCCCCTTAACCTTGATGTTTACTGGAGGTTTATGTTTATTGATTAATTTTTCTTTTCCATTTGGATGCCATTCTTGTAAAAACAATTTAATGAGTTTCACAGTCTGTTGGCTGCACATGTAAACACACATATTCTGAATTTCCATATGTGCTTTATGCTGTGCCATGAGCAGCCCAGATCAGAGCCTGTGCTGCAGGCAGAGTGCAAATCACCAGAAGAACACCGTCAAAAGTGCTTCTTACCTTGATGACATGTTGGAAATGTGACATCTCACACACTGAAAGTAACACTTGGTGCCTGCTGCTCTTCATTTAATGACTTGTTTTTTTGGCTGAGTCTTCTTCATCATTACTTTCTCACAACATTTGGAACCCTCCTGCTAATGGAAAAAGCTCCAGGAAAAATGTTGCTTTTTCGCACCAATTCTTACCAAACAGCTATTTTGTTAAACACTGATGACCAAAAAAAAAGCTTTTCTTTGGCTTAGGGCTACCTATAAAACAAAGTAAGAAGGTAGGATAAGAGTTGGATTGTTAAGCGCTGCAAACCTTGACCGCTACTTTACAAGAAACGTACACACCGTTACTGTTTGGCTCTAAGATAGCAAGTCGTATATGTCCATCGTTAATATGAGGGGTGCAGCAAAACCATGGACAGCTGAACACATTTTTTTTTTAAGTACAAAGTGCAAACTAATGACATAATTGTAACAGGGATTAAAGGGGCCTTATTATACCACATTTTTGTTTCATGTTTGTATTTTTTTTCTCTAATATGACATGTTCACGTGCTTTAATGTTAACAAAGGGCTTTATTTTGCTCATAAATCATCTGTTGTGATTGGTCAACCGCTTACAGATGTCCCGCCCCTTAGCCTATAACGTATGTCTTGGAGCACTAGCCAATCGAAGCGCAAGTCTTACATAGGGATGTCTCTATGTTGAGGAAGTAAACAAAGAATCAAATGGAGGCGTTTCATGATGCAGGGAGGGGAGGGGTTGGACTGGTTGGAGAGAAACTCCCTCAGGAGGGAACTTTGGTATTTTAGCCTTTGCAGATCATTTACATGAACACAAACCTATATAACATACTACAGGGAAGGGAAAACCAAAGAAAACAAACATTATAGGACCCTTTCAAATCAAACAACGATGTCATTAACAGGAAGCTCCAATGAACTCCCTGCTCCCAGGACATTAATCCCCATCCCTCACACACCCGTCCCTCATCCAGCACCAGTCACTTTATATTCTCCGCTGCTACTGAAAATGTACTTTGCACAAACTGTTTTTTACACTAAAGAACTACTTGCACTGCTGTCAAACTGTGTTGATTGTGTCTAATATATATATATTACCCCCCCCCCCCCTTATCTTTTTATGTTATATGTTCTTGTTTTTATTTGCACTGTGGGACTGCCAGAAACGGTATTTCAATTTTCTGTATGTATAACACGTGGAAACTTTGACAATAAGTGGACTTTGACTTGACTTTGCTACACACAGCATGATCTTACAAGACTATAAGGTTGCTGGATTTTCTTGTGTGCATTTGTGATTATATTCTCAATTTTGGTACACTTACAGTAAACAACCCTGTATCAAAGCGACATTACCCCTGAGGCATTTTTGAAGAAAGCAGATTCAGTCACATCGCCATCATGTATTGTTGCTGTAGTCTGCACTCCTCGGCATGTGATGGGGCCCACTCACATAAAGAGTACATGCTGAACCTCATCATCTCAGAATATCTAATTATGTCG
This sequence comes from Eleginops maclovinus, assembly GCF_036324505.1. Taxonomy (NCBI): domain Eukaryota; kingdom Metazoa; phylum Chordata; class Actinopteri; order Perciformes; family Eleginopidae; genus Eleginops; species Eleginops maclovinus. Next base: position 6,638,366 of record NC_086371.1, read on the forward strand.
AAGGTTTTGGTGACTGATGTAGCTATTTCTGCCTATCCCTCTGTTTTCTTGGTGATTACTCTCAGGACACACACATTTATCACTGAAAACACCGGTGAATTTCTAATTCAGACTTTCTCCTCCACACCTGCATACGCTTGGGTCTCAGTCATGGATCTTGTTGATCAGTTTTGTTCCAAAATTACAAATGTTATTGTTGCCATTGCCTCTATAAAGGTAAATTAGTCTGCGGTAAAATCACCCTGGAGAAGTTCCACGCAGGTGAAATTGGAAAAAGAAAAAGAGTGCGGTTGAAAACAGGTGGTTAAAAACAAAGCTTGAAGTTTGTTATGATACCCACTGAGAGACTGTTTAATTTAAAGCTGATACATGCAAGGCAGTCCTTCTTCGCTGGCATCATTGCAAAACACATGTATCTAGGCATATCCCTTATGTGTGTCAGTAGCTCCTGAACTTTGAACCCCTAATTAATGTCTCAGATTTGCATTAAACATTAAGAACATCAGACAAATTGTCAGTGCCTCGGTATCAGATAAAGTTTTCTATATTGCGTTCATTTGAAACCAAAATAACCAGGACAGCATCTGATCCTGAATTAGTAACATAAAACCCTCTTCCTGTTGCCCCAATATTATATCAAATGTGTCATCGGATCTTCTGCAAATAGTCAACACTTGTTTAATATCAGGCTCTTTCCCACTGTCTCTGATCATTTGTAAAGATACTCTGTAGAACAACTAAAGGCTCATATCAAACCTCTCATTTTGAAGTAAAATACCATCTGGAAAATCCTCCCAAAAAATGAGGTCTTCTTAAACTCTCAGTTATATAAAATGAGACTTTATTTATTTGCTGCTGCCTTAAAGTAAATTCAACTTGGGAGTGCTCATTCATGTCCTGCTTACCCTTTTATTCTCCTGTTTTAAGTTCTGTTTTATTTCATATTGTTTACTTTGCTGTTTTATATTATATTTGAATTTGTCCTCAATAACATTTTTACAGCCCAATATGACACATTTGCTTCAGGAGGCAATGCCATTTTTCTTTTTCGACCCTCACTTCAGATATGGAAAAACTCTCACCACAAAAAAATGTTAACATTGAAAAAATGGAAGAAAGAGCAAGACCATGTTCGTGTGTGTCTTTGAAAAATGCCTTCAATGTCTTGGAACATTGTATATCTATAGAACTTTGAATTGCCTTGTTATTGAAAGGTGCGATATAGACTTGAATTGCCTTGCACCGGATCAACATGGATCACTTCACTGTGATTTCACTGTAACCTACATTTGGTACATTACAATTATCTGGATTCTGTAGAAACAGAACTAATGGTGGTTTACTCCAAAAAAGTGACGCTCATCTGTGAGGTTTTCGGATGTTTTTCAGCCCCCAAGAGACTCACCTCTCCCAAACCACCTGACCAAATATCTTTAATTGTATAACTCTCTATTGTTGGCAGCCCTTTTATTTTCATTGTTCCGTTACTTTATCTCTACAGCTTGAGAAAATGCAATCAACCGTCCAATCCAATTACTGTCATCATTATGATATATTAAAGGCAATTCTGCAGAGCTTGGCTTATTACAGTGGATTCTAGGGGTCATTTGCTGCCTAATTGACTTTCCAGAGAACAGGAAACCACAGAGCCCATGGGTTTTCTCACTGTTTACGTTTCCCCTGTGGCTGTATTGCTGTTGATCATGGCAGCAGGTGCATATTGCCGGATTACTTTCAGCTGATATGGATAGCCTTGGGAAAGTATGCAATAAATGGGCTCTGAGAGAACAAGGCGACACAGGAGTGGGAGAGCACTGAGGAGTGCTGTGCTTTGCTTGGCAGGGTCAAGTATACAAACGCTGAAATAGCTCAGTGACAGTCGGAAATAATGTACTGCAACAATGTTGTTGTAGTATACTTGATACGATGTGAGAGAATGCAATTGGTCCGTAGGAAATTACAAAGTTCATATGGCTACTCTTGCAAGACTTAAGGGCAATTTAATTTAACCATGATTCAATTTAAAGGTAATGCATTCTGGCCTGTAATTGTGTTGGTAGCAAAAAAGAGATTTTGAAGTTGATAAGGCTGTAAACTGAATACTGACTTTATGTCCAGATCACCTGGTTCAGCCAGTCCCATGCAGACAAAAGCAGTGCGTTGGTTTTACCAAGCCTGAAAATATTGACTATTTATCACGTAATATATACTCTCTGCAATTGTTGCATAATACCTCTCAGGATATCTGTACAGTATCGGATGCTGTTTTTTATTTCTTGGTAGAGAAATTAATTATAAAGAGGATGAGATACCAGCCAGTGGGACGCTTAACACAAACTCCGGGGTCCTCCAGAAACCTAATCACATCACTTAAAACATCTTCAGATAAGAATTTTAATGAACTTCCAAGAATCATTTCAGAATGCCCTGTTGGCTTCATGTTATGATGTTCAGTCTAGTATCACTGATGGCTTGATGAGGTGAAGGAAAGGGCAATACTGTCAAGGGTATGAGTAAGAACTATCAGGCAAGGAAACAGCTCCATGTATTAATAAAAAACAAAACAATGTGCAACCTTTTTCAATCAGACCGTGTTGCTTCATCACATTTCTACTCTGACACCTGATGTGCACTGTGTGTTTTCTGATTACTGTCCTGTGTGGGCAACAGTGGCAGAATCAGAGTGCTGATACAGGTCCGGCACATACATTACCTTTAAGGTGACATTTTAGGAAAAAGATGTTGCTTGTAACAGGGAAAGCTGGGGAAACTTCCTGTGATTCAGGAACAGAGTCAGCTGGCTTTGAATTTGTTTTCCCTCTGAGAGTAGCTCTTACATCCTTAGACAGACCAACATCCACTTAGAACTGAGCAAACTGAGCCGTGTTGAGTGATCTTATCTAAGATTATAAGCCCTGTAAGAGGCGTTGCATTGGGATACATTTGTGCCAAATGGAAAGACAAAATAAATTCCACCTATTACTATGTTACTCAAATATTTGGATATTGCTTTGAAAAAGAAGAAACAAGTGCTGCATTGCTAATCCTTATGCAAAACACGAAAGAAGGAGAATTCAAAAGGAATGGTTTGAATAATAAATGCCCACAGCTTGAGAAAAAAGAGGGAGAGGACTGCATCAGCAGATCTGGGACAAACAAGTAGGACAGGGAGGCTTGGCACAGGCTGCACTTTTTGACTAGTCATCCTGTTTTCCTACAGGGTATGTGTGCAACTGGAAAACAAAGAACTCAGCACTTGACTTGTACTGCTGAAGCCCCCCCAGACTCATTTGCACTGTGCTTACTGCATCATATTCATGTGCTCTCTCTCCACCCCAAGAGCCGCCCCCTCCTATCATTTCCTGCACTTCCTGTGTCTTTACTTCGAACTCCCCAGCTCTCAGTCCTTCGGAGACATTTGAGAGACAGCTTACACAGGCCCTGTCCCAGTTGCCGCCGGTAAATGTGATTGTAGCTCATAACTGACGGCCTGTTTCTTTTGTTTACAGAAAAGTAGAAGTGATGTTGTTTGCTTTTGTCCCTACTGCGGTTCCTCTGCACAATGCAGTGGGACATGTATAACAGCGGAGGGAGGATTGAAAAACTACAATGTACTGTCGTCGTTATTTTTAGAAAAGAAAGACTGAACACTCCAATGGGATGTTCCATGAGAGGTACCATGGTACATAATGGTAATGTTTAATTGGGTTGAAGGTTGACCAATGCCTAATTGTTTTGTCTCCATTGGGATTTCTATTGGACAATCCAAAAGACTCCAACTCTATTTCCATGACATTACATTTTCAGACTGATGTGTTATCAGTGTGTAACAAGGATGCTTAAACGTCCATTCAAATTGTCACAGTTCACACAGGCATCAAGGACATAAATACGGTCAATTTTGTCAAGATATTTCAATCTAATCCACCAGTGTCAACATCGTGGTGTCACTAGACGAAAAGCTAGGGGATCATTACACATATTGGAATTCAATGTGGGTACCATGAGTGTGTTTACAAAATGATGATGATTGCAATTCATTCAAATAGCTGTCGAGTTATTTTAGTGGTAGACCGAAAGACAGACTGACACTGCCAGTCCTGGAACCTGTAGCATGGCAAAATACAAACAAGACCAAGAGTTTTTGCAGAGCAGTAATGCAGTGCACATACAGAGAGTGACTGCGTTTAAAATGTGTGACTGACAGAATGGTACTTCTGGAAAGTGAACTACTTAACTGCATTGTGCACTTTGAATTGACGTGTTTGTCAGTGCTCAGAACGAATGCAGGGACGGCAAGCAGGCAATAACCGACACAGTGTTCTAGCAAACGATGCCAATCAGCCTTTCAGAGAGGCAGGCCACTTGCATGCAGTGAAAACAGTCACAATGGATACTTAGACAATAAAAAATGAACTACAGTATAATACAGAGCCATTCATTCCCGTGAATACCCCTGCTTGGACCCTTTCACACTGTTGGAAACCTTTTTTAAACATGCTGACCATTCTATTTAATGTGGATTTATGCCCTCAAAGTACTTTGAAAGACAAACGTTGCTCCAGTTTGCCACTCCCTATTGAGTCCTTAGCTAACCAATATACGGCCCGACTAGCACTCAATCAAATACTTTAAACAAATGTACAGATAATTGTCCAATGAATGGTTCAATTTGGTGATTTTCATTAAAATCATCATTTTGCCCTTATGCTCTGGGCCACACTTAGCTAATAGTCATTAGACGGGCATCATTAATTATGCCTTTCCTGCCAGACTGAAAACCATTTACTGCTGGTGGGTTTCATGCCAGTGGACCATGATTTTAAAGAGCTTATAAAGTCTTCCTTTAGTTTGATTCAAATGTTTGAATAATGGAAAAAAAAAAGGTTCAAGATAGTCCAAAGTCCAATATGGTCCAATTCAATCCCTTCTTTGTCTTCTAATCACTTTGGTGTATTTCTTTTTCCATCTGGAAAGGCCAATTTATTTGGTGGGTTTAAGACAAGGCCATCAAGCCACTGGTTGAATGCGCTAAAAAAAGGTTCTAACCACCGTTTCCCTGTGGGATTCTTAAAATCCCACACTACAAATTTTAATCACTCTTGTGTTTGATCCTCCTCCAGGGATTTCCATAATGACGGTATGTGGCCTGCCAAAGACAGCAAGTATACATCTGCAGTCATCTACAGCTTGGATATGCAGTAAATGTTGTAAGTTACTATCATTTAATTATGTGTACACAGTTTAGTTTGGCAATCCCACCTCTTATTAACATATTGCACCATATACTAGCTACTAATCACTAAATGGATGAAAACAATAGAATTAAAGAAAGTGTAGAATTCCTTATGATGTATGAGTACAGGGCTTCTATCACCAGTGCGTTGACCGCCATGTAGGTGGGCTATTTGCGAATAATGCCTCATAGCAAAGTGAATGTGATAAACAGGCAGGTGTTTGCAACCTTACCACCTGTGTCTAGTTTCTCACTACCTGCAGTTAAGCAACTAGGCCTAGTCACAGGTATGTCAAAGTCAGTCAGAGATGGGTTATTTTTAGAGCTGCCTTTAGTATCTATCCAAGCTTTCTAGTAATATTAACACAGAATTATGAGAGAAGTTATAAATGTATCATGCAGTGGCACTTTTCCATGAAATCTTAGTACTGAACCTCTGCATCAGCTGTACTTTCTAATTATTATCGAACTGTTTATTCAATGTATCATGTGAGTATCTAATTATGACAGTATGAATGTTTACCCAGAGACATTCTATGAGACATTTCCCCTTACCATTTTTTGTCCTTATGATGGTTTATTGATCTTTCAAAGCTTCGCAGTTCTGAACTATCAAAGAATATGTATGTTTGAAATGGTCGTTAAACACATCACTCTATACTTGTTTTTTTATCTGTTATTCCACTGCCCTTATTCTCTTATATGTTTTAATCTCTTCCAGCACATGTTATGTCGTCTACCAGACCTCATAAGTCTTAATTTTACATGCAAAAATTCCCTCACATATTTGTTAAACTTATGGCCGAGTTGGTAATGCTTTAAATCAGTGGTGGTGAACTTACACAAACAAAGGGGTTAGGTATCTTGAAGGTTTTCAGCATTATCAGATTCTCTTTGTACCAGAAAAACCTTGTTACTGTTCAAATTGCTGCCAACAAATATTCAGCTCGCACCCTTCGGGCACACACATGAAAGGCTTCTTAATCTCAGAGTCTGAATTTTCAGTCCCAGTACACCCCTGCTGACGTACCCGATATCTTTGGAATCTTGCATGTCATGAGAAATTTCAAATAAAGTACTTTGGATTTGGACAATCTTTGTCTGCACAGCATGAGGTTGTAATGACTAGCCAGCTGGTGAGTGGGGTTTGAATGGTATCCGAGCACACGTGTTTTAACTAGGGCAGTGTTTATGTGTCTTAAATGGTTAGACAGCAAATGGAAATAGTTCAAAATAACAACTTACTCTCAAACTCAATTTTGTTTTGACTAATGAACAACTGCTCAGCACAGACAACAGCCAGTATGGTTGAATTTTGGATGCTGTGTGTGGTTTTGTAATGTGTTCCCTTTCACTAACAGGGTTCAGATGCAGAGTATTTGTTTTGGAGATGGAGTTCTTCATATGCAGAGGTTTATGTCTACACTTGTTCTCAGAAAGTTTGGTGTAATTTTCACCTCTGGTAAATATTAAATATTAAAATAAACTCACCAATTCCATGTGAAGACTGAGCATGTCTCTCTTCGCACGCTTATTAGCAGTGAGAGAATACGCTCAGCTCTGCAGAACTATGGATGGAAAAGAAACAAGATATATTTTACTGAGCTTGTGGCTACTCCACACTTTTCCCAGGGGCCCAACCTTGTTTTGTTTCATTGCTTTTCCAAGAGAGAGAAAGACGAGGAAGTAAAAAGATAAAGAACAAGACTTAATTTATGGAACAGCAGATTAAACTTTATAAAGCCAGAAGGTTGAATAAATGGCTTTTTGATTGTAGGGTCACTAGTTTAGATCCAGAGACCTTATTTGTAAAACTTTGGATAGTGAAAGAGAGTGAGTAATGTTCTTGGGTAATCAACTGCCACTGAGGTGTCCTTGAACACAGTATGGAAACCAGAGCTGCTCAGTAGCACTTCAGTGCATGAAAATGATTGCACAGAGCAGCTGGTCAACGTTGAATTTGTTTTTACAATACATAATATATATATACAGTAGGGCAAAAAAGTATTTAGTCAGCCACCAATTGTGCAAGTTCTCCCATTTAAAAAGATGAGAGATGCCTGTAATTTTCATCATAGGTACACTTCAACTATGAGAGACAGAATGGGGGAAACAATCCAGGAAATCACATTGTAGGATTTTTTTTTGAGCATAAAAGATATACAATACACCTCCTACATGGAGTGAGATTGATACACAGATGAATACTGTGGAACAAGGTATCAACAAAGAGACAATTTACCCCCAACTCCCACCTCCCTCCCCCCCTCCCTTACAGACAAGCATCAATGAAATAGGATGTAACGGATTTTGAAACAGGTAATAATGGTAATGAAAGACCAATATTGGCCATGCATGCCATAACATACAGATTTACATATTCATTCAAATCATACATGCTTATATACATGTATACATGCACAAAGACACAAACAGAATAATAACAAAACACTAACAAAACACAGAAAGAGAGAAAAAAAAACAAAAAAAATAAACCCTGCTACCGTACTACAAGCCAAAGCTTATTGGGGGGGGGGGGGGTATAACCAGGTTGTCTAGGTTTGCCATATTTTATAGAATGTCTGTTCCGAGAAACGAAGAGACTATTTAATCTTCTCCAGTCTCATAAAATGAAGGGCATCCTTTATCCATTGAGAGTGAGAGGGGGGGCAAGGGCTTTTCTACCGCAGCAGAATGGCACGTCTTGCCAACAATGTGAGAAAGGCAACAAGCTCAGCAAAATAAGACGGCAGTGAGAGGCCAGTAGGTAGGACACCAAACAGGGCGAGTAATGGTGAGGGTCGGATATTGGCAGATGTAATAGCTGAGAGGGAGTCAAAAACGCAAGACCAGAAAGGAGCAAGGGTGGGGCAATACCAGAACATATGACTGAGATTGGCTGGTCCTTGATGACATTTGTCACAGTTTGGGTCAATGTCAGGGTAGATACGAGCTAACCTACTTTTAGACCAGTGAACTCTGTGGACCACTTTGCACTGTAAAACTCCATGGCGAGCACAGATAGATGATGAGTGGACCCAACTCAGAGCATGCTCCCAGGCGGCAGGGTCTATATCCTCACCAAGCTCCTCAGACCAAACGCTGCGCAACGAATCAGAGGTTGTTGTCTGATTTTTGATAAGATTATTATACAGTATGGAAATTGAACCTTTGCGATAAGGGTTAACATCAAGTATTGTATCAACAAGAGTAGAAGGAGGGAGGGCAGGGAAGCCAGGAAAATGATTGCGAACAAAATTGCGGACTTGCAAATATCTAAAGAAATGAGTGGGCTGCAAATTGAAAGCTTGAGTTAGCTGGTTGAAGGAAGCAAATATGCCACTAATGTAAAGCTGTTTTATTGAAACAATCCCTAGGTCTTTCCAGATCAAAAAAGCCCTGTCAATGACTGATGGAGTGAACAGAGGGTTAGAATGTACTGGGGCAGAGACAGGTGTTATCTGTAGCCCAAAGTGCAGCCTGAACTGATTCCAGATTTTAAGGCAGCTTTTCACTACAACACTCCTGGAGTGTGAAGTTGGTGACGATGTTGGGGGGAGGCACAGCAGGGACAACAGAGAAGAGGGACTACATGAGGCTTCTTCAACCTGCAGCCATGATGGAGGCTGGCTGCTGATGTGACACCAGTGCAATATTGTTCTAATGTTTGCAGCCCAATAGTAAAGTAAGATGTTGGGTAGAGCAAGGCCACCCAACTGTTTAGGCTTTTGTAAAATGCCTTTTTTTGATTCTAGGGGTGCTTTTGTTCCAAATAAATTGTGAGATTACGCTATCAAGAGAGTGGAAAAGTGTTTAGGGAGGAAAATAGGTATACAATGGAATATATATAAGAACTTGGGCAGCACATTCATTTTAATACAATTTATACGACCAGCGAGAGACAGAGGCAAGAGTGACCAACGATGGATGTGTTGGGACAACTTAGCTAAGAGAGGGGAAAAGTTACGTTTAAATATTTCTGAATAGTTTTTAGTTACACATACACCCAGATATTTAAAGTGCTCCAGCGATGTTCTGAATGGTAACTCGGAGAAGGGATGGGCTAAGGCTGCAGCATTAACTGTCACAAGTTCGCTTTTATGCAGATTCAATTTATAACCTGAGATTTGCCCAAATTCTTTCAACACGGTCAGTACAATAGGGATAGATTTGTCTGGTCTAGAAAGAAAGACCAGGAGGTCATCGGCGTACAGAGATAGTTTATGTTCTATGCCACCTCTTGAGATGCCCAACATCTGACTGGTCCTAAGAGCTACTGCTAGAGGTTCAATGGCAATGGCAAAAGGTAATGGAGAGAGTGGACAGCCCTGTCGGATACCACGGTTGAGGGAGAAATAGTCAGAGTAGTCATTATTTGTGCGGACACAAGCAAGGGGGGATGTATACAAAAGCTTAATCCAAGATATAAGTGTATCGCCAAAGCCAAAACATTTCAGTGTGTAAAACAGGTAGGGCCACTCCACACGATCAAATGCCTTTTCAGCATCCATTGAGATGGCCAGCTCCGTTGTCAGAGGTTGTTCGTGAATACAAAATATCAAACAGTCGTCTGACATTGTGAAAGGAATGTCTGTTCTTTATAAACCCTGTTTGGTCTGCAGAGATGATAGTTGGCAGGACACACTCCAGCCGCCTAGCCAGCATTTTAGCCAGTATTTTGACATCTGCACAAAGCAGAGAGATAGGGCGATAATTACTACAAGACAATGGGTCTCTATCCTTTTTCAATATAAGAGAAATAGTAGCCTGATGCAGAGTGAGAGGAAGTGAGCCATTTTGCAGCGATTCGTTGAACATGTTAAGTAGAAGTGGTGATAGTGTATCTGCAAATGTTTTTAAAAATTCAGCAGGGAAACCGTCAGGGCCAGGACTTTTCCCATTTTGCATAAACATTAAAGCACTCCTAAGTTCGTCTATTGTAAATGGTGCATCCAGACTCGATGCCACTTCAGAATTGATAGTAGGGATATCTAAGGAACTAAAAAAGTGTTCGTACTGTGTTTCGTTGTCTGGGCACTCAGAGGAATATAATGACACATAAAAATCCTTGAACTGATCGTTAATGGATTGAGGGTCAATGGTTGGTCCAATATCTGTGTTAATTTGGGCGATGTGCATTGATGAGGAGGATTGTCTAATCTGGTGAGCAAGCAACCTACTTGGTTTATCTCCAAACTCATAGTAATTATGGCGTGTTTTTAACAGGGACTGTGCTGTTTCATTGGAGGCCAGAATGTCATATTCCGCCTTCTTTGTGAGTAAGTCTTTGAAAAGATCAGCATCAGGTGTGTCTACACACTTTGACTGCAGCTCTGCTATATCCTTGTAGAGAGTGACCTTGTTTTCCATAGCAATCTTTCTCTGATAAGCAGAGTAAGATATTATTTTTCCTCTTAGGTAAGCTTTACATGACTCCCATATGGCTGCTGCATATATATCTGGATTGACATTGGTAGATATGAAAAGATCAATACGACTGTTAATTGTGTTAATAAAGTTGGTGTCAGAAAGTAGCAATGAAATAAAGCGCCAGGGGGAGCGGGAACGCGATCTGCCTGGGAAGGAGACATCCATGACGACGGCTGCATGGTCTGAAATTACAATGGGACTGTAGGAACACGACGTGACAGAGGAGAGGAGTTTACTATCAATTAGAAAGAAATCTATTCGTGAGGACGTTCCATGAACAGGAGAGAAGAATGAGAACTGCTTGGTGCTAGGATTAAAAAAGCGCCAGGCGCCTGAGACGGCATATTGTTCCATGAACAGCTGGATTACTTTAGATGATTTAGATAAAGCATAAGGCCTGTTGGATGAGCGATCAAGCGAGGGATCAAGACAGCAGTTCAAGTCACCACCAAGGATAAGCCGGTGAGAGTTTAGGTCAGGGAGAGAGAAAAAAAAGTTCTCATTATCCCAATTTGGGCCATACACATTTGCCAACACCAGGTTATTAGCCCCAATTCTACCTGTAACACTTATAAAGTGTCCATTAGGGTCTGAAATGACAGTGGACATTGAGAAAGGAATTGATTTATGAATTAGAATTGCAGCCCCGCGTGCCTTGCTTGAAAATGAGGAGTGGTAAAGTTGGCCCACCCAACCTCTCAAGTTTAACGTGATCTAATGGCTTAAGGTGGGTCTCTTGTAAAAAGGCTATTTTAGTGTTGAGAAATATAAGATGGTTGATCACTTTGTTACGCTTAACAGGAGAGTTCAGACCTTTAACATTCCAACTAGTGAATCGAACTGCACCGCTTGGTGCAGACAACGAGACCGTACTAGCCATATGCAGGGATTGACGGTATGATTGGAGATGCATCCTCCATAAATACCCCCGTCCATCTCCACCTATGACTCAGAGCCAGAACCAGAGAGAGAACCATATGGATTGTAGCAGTAGCACATAAATAATAGTAGAAACAAACAGTAACAGGACGCACAAAAAAACAACTCAAAAAACAGTGACAAAAACACACCACAAGCAACCCACACTCCAACCCCACTGCTGCTGCATAAAGCAACAGCGTGAAACTCACTGATCCACTCATCAGCATCATTTGCTACTTCCTAAAATCAATCGCACTGATCCCACGACTTAATCAACTTAATAAACTTCAAAAAAAGCATTGCATCTTAACCTCAAAAGCCACATAACAACGATTATAATAGGCATTCCAATGAATTGTTTTGAACACATGTCTGCGTGTGAGTCAGGCTGTTGGAAATATTATGAAACAGTGTAACATGAACAATAAACATGTCAGCTATTAGAAGTACGAAACTCTTTGATGAAACAGTGGAACATGAATATCAAACGTTTATACTCTTAACAATAGGCTACTGTAGACAGCCCGTAGCTGTAGAGATAACATTTGGGAAGGTGTACGCCAGCCGCAAACTGCAATCAACGCGGGCGCACAGCCAGCATTTATGATGAAAAAAAGCTCAAATGGAAAGAGCGGGCCTCGCCATCAGGCACATAATATTGACATTAACGTTAACGTTAATTGTACATAAGTCACTGGCTTACTTGTTCAAGTTCGGTAAAAACTTGTCAGCCTCCGAAACAGACCGGATCCATGTCTTCTCGCCGTTGTAGAGGGTAATACGGAGCTTGGCTGGATACAGGAGAGCCGGTCTGTACCCGCGCTTGTAGAGTTCCGCCATGGAGCTTTTGTATTCTGCTCTTTCCTTCAACACATCACTGCTGTAATCGTCGTAGAGTCGGATCTTATGCTCCTTGTAGAACAGCTCACCTCGTCTACGAGCCTCACGGATGAGCAGGTCCTTCACTTGGAAGCGGTGTAGGCGTACGATGACAGGTCGTGGCTTATCTCCTGCAGCAGGTTTGGGTGCGAGGCTCCGGTGGGCACGATCAAGCTCAGGTGGTGAAGAAAGGACCTCCTTGCCAAAGACATCCACAAGTAGTTGGGGAAAAAATGCGGTTGGTCGTGGACCTTCAAGCGATTCAGGTAAGCCGATAATCCTGATGTTTTGGCGTCTGCTGCGCCCCTCCAGGTCGGCCAGCTTAGTTTTCAGCAACACGTTATCTTGTTGGAGGGTAGAGCATTCTCTAAATGTTGGAGACGACGGTCCACCTCATTAGAGTTGTCTTCCAGAGAGCCGATCCTTTCCCCATGGCCCGCTACAGTCGAGATCAAGCCTTCCAGTGTCGTTGTCGGTGCCTCAAAAGATGACTTAAAGTCGGCAGATATTGCGTTCCTGTGCTCAGCTAGCAGGGAGCTAAGTTCTGCTAGCGTAACACTAGCAGACGAGGAAGACGGGTCTTTATCCTGCTTGCTTTTCGTTTGAGACATTGTCGAGGCCAAAAAGGTGGTCAGCACAGTTACACTAAACTTTTGAAAACAAAAATACTTAAAAATGAGAAATTTAAAAGGTAAACCTGAAAGTTAAGTCGTGGGAGCGAGCCACCTGCACGTCTACTCCGCACACCTCATACCGGAAGTCAGGATTTTTAATGAATTAATTGCTAAATTCCTCTGTAAAATAAGTATTTGGTCACCTACAAACAAGCAAGATTTCTGGCTCCCACAGACCTGTAACTTCTTCTTTAAGAGGCTCCTCTGTCCTCCACTCGTTACCTGTATTAATGGCACCTTTTTGAACTCGTTATCAGTATAAAAGACACCTGTCCACAACCTCAAACAGTCATACTCCAAACTCCACTATGGCCAAGACCAAAGAGCTGTCAAAGGAGACCAGAGACAAAATTGTAGACCTGCACCAGGCTGAGAAAACTGAATCTGCAATAGGTAAGCAGCTTGGTGTGAAGAAATCAACTGTGGGAGCAATTATTAGAAAATGGAAGACATACAAGACCACTGCTAATCTCCCTCGATCTGGGGCTCCACGCAAGATCTCACCCCGTGGGGTCAAAATGATCACAAGAACGGTGAGCAAAAATCCCAGAACCACACGGGGGGACCTAGTGAATGACCTGCAGAGAGCTGGGACCAAAGTAACAGAGGCTACCATCAGTAACACACTACGCCGCCAGGGACTTAAATCCTGCAGTTCCAGACGTGTCCCCCTGCTTAAGCCAGTACATGTCCAGGCCCGTCTGAAGTTTGCTAGAGGGCATTTGGATGATCCAGAAGAGGATTGGGAGAATGTCATATGGTCAGATGAAACCAAAATAGAACTTTTTGGTAAAAACTCAACTCGTCGTGTTTGGAGGAGAAAGAATGCAGAGTTGCATCCAAAGAACACCATACCTACTGTGAAGCATGGGGGTGGAAACATCATGCTTTGGGGCTGTTTTTCTGCAAAGGGACCAGGACGACTGATCCGTGTAAAGGAAAGAATGAATGGGGCCATGTATCGTGAGATTTTGAGTGAAAACCTCCTTCCATCAGCAAGGGCACTGAAGATGAAGCGTGGCTGGGTCTTTCAGCATGACAATGATCCCAAACACACCGCCAGGGCAACGAAGGAGTGGCTTCGTAAGAAGCATTTCAAGGTCCTGGAGTGGCCTAGCCAGTCTCCAGATCTCAACCCCATACACAATCTTTGGAGGGATTCGAAAGTCCGTGTTGCCCAGCGACAGCCCCAAAACATCACTGCTTTAGAGGAGATCTGCATGGAGGAATGGGCCAAAATACCAGCAACAGTGTGTGAAAACCTTGTGAAACTTACAGAAAACATTGGACCTCTGTCATTGCCAACAAAGGGTATATAACAAAGTATTGAGATGAACTTTTGTTATTGACCAAATACTTATTTTCCACAATTAAATCCAGGAAAATCACAATGTAGGATTTTAAAGAATTTGTTTTCTCATTCTGTCTCTCATAGTTGAGGTATACCTATGATAACAATTACAGGCCTCTCTCATCTTTTTAAATGGGAGAACTTGCACAATTGGTGGCTGACTAAATACTTTTTCGCCCCACTGTATATATATATATATATATATATATATATATATATATATATATACAGTATATAATATAATAATATACAATATACAAATGAGTATGGTAGAGCTGGTGACTTACTGTATGAGCAATTATAGTCCCTTCCAAATCAAGGCAAGCATTGTCCTGGAGGCGGGACAGAATTATTAGAGGCAGAATTAAGTGGCCTTTCAACAGCTTAAGTGGATAATTCTCTTGGTGATTTCTTCATCAAGGTATTTATCTACTATGGGGTCTAGAATAGAATAGACAAGCTCAAAAGGTGCTTTCTCCTGAAGTACCCAAATGGAACTCAGAAGCCTATTTTATTATACGTCTGATAATCGTTTGTGATATTGTCAGACTGCATCTCAAAGAAAGATTTCAAAATACATATGGCAATATGGAAAAAGAAAATGTAAATGCTCTCCTAGTGTTTAATAGGCTACAATCAAAGATCATTCATGCTTAATTCTACTTCTTGTTCCTTTCTACTGTATGGTCTAACCACCCTCCATCTCCTGGTTGTCTCAATTCTCCCTTTTCCTTCAAACCACTTTCATACTCTCTGTCGTTCTTCTCTGTCATTAAGAAAACCACAGGGGTGGTCGTTGAAACCATGAAGCCTCACCATATAGTGTGTTCACCCATCATGGTGTGTCTGAGCTACTAGGTTTCTTGCTTCAACACCTCCAGCCATCATCATTGATCTTCATTTGACCCGTTGTTTTTATCTGGTGCACACTATTGAGTGTTTTTCTATCAATCGTTGGAAACCAGAAGCGATCTCTTGTGTGAAAGCCAGATTTTACTTGATCCATCCCACCGCCCTGATCTCCTTTAAAGCTCTGTACCATTACACAACGGCCTTTGCTGAAACAACTGATGCAATTGGTTTTCTTGCGAGGACAATCTGATGGAGGTTAGTAGTAATTTATTTTTCAAAGCACTGCCTGCTAAAATATAAATGATGCTGAGACACAGGTGATTTACCAACAGACTCAAAAGAAAAACATTTCCTTTTTCCAACCTACATTTAACTTCAAGCACAGGTATATTCATGTTCATTGTGTTCAAGCAGAATGTAATTCCCTCTTGAAACTACTGAAACTTAAAATGAACTTTCACGCAGGTGTTTGTTTTTAAATGTATTACTGTCATTACACGACCAGCAGCGCACTACGATAAGCCTTGATTGAGTGACCGAGAAATGCTGATAGCAGGAGAATTAGGACGCTTCATTCTCTATCTTTCGCTATGCAAATCAATGAGACCCAGCTGTGAGACACAGCAACCCCACAACAAAGAGAAGCTGCTAAATAAAAGACATTCCCTCAGTAGTATTTCACCAGGAGCACCGCAAATTATCTCCGACACCACTGCAGCCGCGGTTGCTTTGCGTTGCAGGTGTAATTGAATTGATAAAAGACATAATGATTCAAGCAAGAGTATCAGTATGAATCTTGATGAAAGTCTGAGAATAAGTGGAAAGAACATTTGAGTTTAGTGGCACAATAACAGCCATCCAGTGCTGGGTATTCATCACAACGCGTACAAATGTCCTGGTAAATATTAACCATTTGAACACACTGCCTCCTCATGTTTTGTGAAAGTAAGAGCACTACTTTAAAATAGTTAATTACACAATTTGAAACATTTACTACATTT
Source organism: Eleginops maclovinus (assembly GCF_036324505.1). Lineage (NCBI taxonomy): Eukaryota > Metazoa > Chordata > Actinopteri > Perciformes > Eleginopidae > Eleginops > Eleginops maclovinus. The sequence goes on from NC_086371.1 coordinate 6,654,710, forward strand.
TTGCACAGAAGGAAACTTTGAAGGGTGCATTTCATTTTGTTTAGATGCACGTCTTGAACATCTTTCTAAAAATAACAGCTGATAGTCAAGCAAGCAGCCATCAGAGCTAAGAATTATTCCTGAAATTTGAAATGTGTGAAAGTCCTGTCTGCTGAGCTCATGTGAACTGTTATTTTTTACTTATTTTTATGCCCACTGAATTATCCGACTCCACTCTTTGGCATAATGTTGAACAACTACCTCAATATTGACATTGTGACGGCATTGTAGGCTAAAATATTGATGAAGTCACAACATATTAACACAAAGAGATTTCGAATAATTCATCTTCAGTGACATGGATTTAATGACTAAAGTTCAAAATATTTAATATTAAATATATATAGTTTCTTTACTGTAACTAATCAATAAATCAATCAAAGTAAATGTATAAAGCCCAATATCAGCCATTTAGAATTTGTCTCAGTGGACTTTACAGTTTGTACAGAATATCAATACAACACCCTCTGTCCTTGGACCCTCATATCGTCCAACGACAACCCGACTGGGGAAAAATGGAAGAAACCTCTGGGAGAGCAACTGAGGAGGGACCCCTCTCCCAGAACGGACAGACATGCAATAGAAGTTGTGTGTAGATTAAAGAGATAATACATGCAAGACATATGTAGTCCAAATGCTTGAACATGCTTATGTCTATAAATAATAAGAAGATGGATCCAAGTGGATGTCAACAATCCTCTTGGTGCCATCAAAGAAGTAGTAAGGTGAGCATCAGGCAGGACCACAGCGACAGGCACAGCCTCGAGTAATGCAGATGTCGATAGCCTCTTCTGACAATATTGATATACTATCTATATACTGCCCAGGCCCTACTCTTTAAGACTTTTTTGAAGAGTTGGTCAAGGAATGAATACTTCACTATAATTTGCTTTTAAAAAATCCATTGTGAAGGAACACATTTAGTTTTTGTTTGAAATAATGACGACAATCTAAACAAGGCTGCTGTAAAATCAACTGTGACATAGAAGTGGTTCAGAATCACAAACGCACGCACAGCTTTTGTCTTTCTTTTCCCTTCACAGTTTAATGTCACCTTCTTGATGGTTCTACAGATGGATCTTGCCGGGGTTTCCGTCCCTCATGGGCATAATTGACTGTCAGCAGCTAGTCCAGTGCGACTGGAAGTCTCTTGTAGCTTGACCTGTGTAGTTCCTCCTGTGCCAGACCCTGCAGGGTGGGGGGCGTGTTAGTCAGGGTTATGGGTGTTGAGATTGCTCAGTGATGTGTGGAAACTGACATTTTGCAAAGCCCTATTTAAAGCCATTTGCACCCGCTTGTTGGCGCGGTCACCTGCTGGTTGCTGTGGCCCGAATGATTTGATATCTTGTCAGCAGTCGCTCCATCCCTAATGGCAGACTGATTTACCGCAGAGGAGGTGACGAATGAAAAGCCAACTGCTGCCGAATAGAGTATTAATGAAAATGCTAACCTGAAGTCCCTTTAGGCATATTTTAAAAAGTATAAAACACTCGATCATCTAGAGATCACCTGTTACTTTACATAGTCAGATATATTAGTCAATAAGTCAAACTCAAAGGCTTTTGAGGCAATACATACACATTCCTAAAGGACATCATTATTTTTCATTGGTACTCTATACTATAAATATTTCACTTTGTTTTGTATTTTGTCACTGCTTGTTCCTTTATTGTGTTATACAAAGCTTCTTATGGTGCTGACAAATGCCTCATTTTCCTCTCCAGTGATTAATGATGCTGGTGTCTAATGAATGTAATGAATCTGTCTAAAGAATTGCGATGATTTCCTCTTCTCTTATATGCTCAAAAATGATGCCAGATGGAAACAATATCACAATCTATAAAGGGACATATAGAACATGGCCACATCAACTGCAACTTAATCAGGAAATAACCAATCATGCTCTTTGACACTGGAATTCAGTTAACAACGTTTATAAGTCTGATGTCTTTTTTATACATTCGGAAACATAGATGATAGGATGTAAGTGGAAATACCAGTCATCATCCCAGGTCATTTTAAATAGACACACCGACCAAAGCAGTGAAACATTAAATAGAAACAAAAACACACAAAGAAAGTAGGTGCACTATTGAAACACAACTGTCAAAGCACCCAGCCAGGTTATAGGATGATATGCCAAACCTTCTGTAGATGTTTCACTTCAATTACCTTTTCTTGTGAAGAGGCTTTACTGTACAAAAAAACACTTACTAAAACTGTAAATATCCATTCATCATCTCGGTTGTAAATACATGTTGACAGTGTCATATTTTTTGCAGCTTGGCCTCAGAACCTTAATTATCAAATATGACTAAAAAGACGAAAAAAGGAACATCCACGTTGCTTTGGTTTGAAAACACCTACATAACCTTAATCATCTTCTGCTTTTGAAACTGATTTTCTTTCTGTAAATGTTTTTATTTTGGCATAAAACATATTCCAATGCTAGACTAACTGTGCTTTGAGTCAGCATATCACCTCTTTCAGACCAAGTTCTGATGGTTTTTTTCAACAGTGTTAAAATGTATCACACAAAGCCATATATACCAACCTCATAGTGGTGTTAGAGGAAAAATGTATTAGCCATCAAGGTGGAAATAGATCGTCAGTTAATCAAACAACGTAATGAATAATAGACAAGTGGTCAGTCAAAACAAGACAGAACATATTACTAGAGCTGTCAATGGAGTAACACAATGTATCACAGTAATAGCAGCGATTCATCGAGATTAATGAAGTTTTCTTTTATCTTAATTCAAAAACAAAAACAAATGTGGTTTTATAATAAAGATGAAATGGTAGAGGACTCAGATTTTTTTTAAAACATATGTTAACATGATTTCTGAATTATTGGCATGACCTTTTTCCGACACTTAAAGCACAGACAAATCCGCTGCAATGGAGAGAAGCTATAATTCGCTAAACAGGGCATATGCGCATAGTATTATTCTCGCTGTCACTATCACATCGCCAGTACCTCGTCCGCCACCTCCATTCTTGTGCAACTTTCAGAAGCTGGCTGGTGCATGATTTGGTAAATGCCTTTCCTCCGTTCTCACCACACTTGAAGCAAACAGGTGCAGTGGCAATTTTATATGGATTAGTTGTGACATTGCATACCGAAGTCCAATGGTCTCCATTCAGTGCAGTACATGTAGCTTGGCGATTTATTCACTTTCTTTGTCTCTTCCTGTGATTCATGGTGAACATCTATTCTGGAATTTAACGAGAGGAAGTTTGATTCATACTTGTTATTGTGATTGATTTGCGTTAATTTTGTAACGCATTAATGTGGCTTAGATCATTCATTTTGTTAAGATAATAGTTGATGTCACTTTATACCTTCTCCATCAGTTAAAGAGAGGACGGGACCTACCTGGATTTAACGATACTCTATGATATCTTTCTCGTCCTTTTTATGATAGGTTGAGTTGAGACTTCATCAAGATCATCAATTCTTAGGATAACATTGTTTTCTATCATGAATATCTCAATTCAATTGTGTCCCAATCAATCCAGTTGATGTTAAGGCTGTTCACTGAATACATGTTTGAACTAATGATACAGCTAGAAAAAAGCCATAGTATTACTAAAGTTGGTATGTAGTTCATTCATTGTGGACGGTAAATGTTTGGTAAATGACCCAATCCCTGTTTTAATGCTGAGGTATTTTAGTAATGGGATTGCAGAGATTTAGAATAAACAACCCTCAGGTTTTGATATTGACACTAATGTTTAATGCATATCATTCACTTTCACAGGTTACACTATGAAAGTGAATAATACTTTGAATAAAATGCATACTGGGTTCATAAATGTCAGGCATATAGGAACGTGTAACTGCTTTACAGTATGTATAAATAGTGAAAAGTAAATTACCTGATGACTTGATGTCAGAAACCCTTACATTCAACATCTCTTAATGTGTCATAACGAAAACCTCCATTGGCAGACAGCCTGTGCTGCAGGGTATCTGCATGCGTGTGGGTTTTCATTAAGAGTGGATATTTAAAGGAGTTTTAAAAAACACACACATACTGTAGTAGCTCTCCCAAGGGACTATGCAAATAAGATTACAGAGTTTTACTCATCCAATAACAAGATTTTTAGTATTTACTGTCTCTCCCTGAAGGTCGTTGCATGTGTTTGAGCTAATATGCTCAATTGGGCCTGATTCCCGGATAGCTGAATATGCATTTATACAGTATATCACCCGGGGGCAGCTTTCACATGAGCCTGTTATGTCGGAGATTGTGGGTGATCCGATATCTTATGAGACAAGCTGCATTGGCATATGACATTTTCTATCATTTGTCTAAACCACAATTAAAGAGTTATTGCTTCTTTCATAGGTGGGCTGTTAATTATCACTGTGATATTTTATAAAGTACAATTACTAGCTTACTCGTTTTAAGACAGTTGTTCTGTTCTACTTTTAAGGGTCCTGTAGTTTGATGTTTAAATATACAGCTCCAAGCCTGGTGGCACTCTTCCTAAACTCCAGGGGTGTACATAGATTTAAATGCAAGTAGGTCAAGTGACATCGCTTATACTTAAACATACATTTGAATTGACTTCAACATGGTACACAAACAGATTCAAGATTATATTTCCTATTAAATTAAATGTATTGTCATAACAAAAGGTCTCAAAGACAAAAAAAATCCCCCAATAAAATGTATTCAACAATTCAGAAACAACTTAATCACAAAGCTAGCCTGCATGTCTCTGCATACACACTTGGCCCATTCAATTAAATTTTATCCAGTTTTCAAAATCATTAAATCCAATCTGAGTTAAGAATGATCGGTGTTTCTCCGGCTTTAAAATATAATTTAAGTCACTTAAGGGTGTTACAGTAAGCAATACACTTAACAGTAACATTTTATCATGTTATAGAGTTGTTATTGTAATGTGTTCACAAATACCTAACTCATTACATGTCCAGCAGATGCTCAGCAGGTAACATATTGTTGGTTTGTCAGGGGTATTTCTCCAAAAGTGGCTTCCTGCTGCTGCTGCAAATGACCCTCATTAAAGCCCTTTCAAATAAAACATAGTCATTCAGGCCATTGTTAATGTAACATTAAAAAGTGGATTGAAGCAGCTGTCAACTGAGAATCAGATCGAAATTGATTTTTTTTTCTAAAGTGGTCTTATTTTCACATCGAACCGCAGCCATTTGACTTGGATCTGTCAGCAGTATTGAGCCACAGTGTCACCTCTATGCCAAACGGACTGTCCACCGAAGCTTTTTTCATTTTCATTAAGAAGGCAGGGAGCCTAAGAGGGCTAAATGGAGTAAACAAGACACAGGACACTGTGATGTGAAAAAGTAAATGCAAAGCCGGCACTGCACCGGCTTCATTATAGTGTAATTTGGAGCTGGTTTGATAAATCAGATGTTTATTTACCCGCTCCCAATTACCTTAGCTGTGTACTCCATAATGCCCAAGAGTTATTTAAGGAGCACTACCAACTAAATCCAACAGACATAAAAATAAGTGTTGAATGTGCATCTAACAGCAACATTCAAAGAGATGGATGATGTTCAGTTGTTCCTATACGTTCAGAAATCATTTTCAACACATGATAAATGACAGATTATCATGCTTATTCACACAAACACCTTTGGTACCCAAAATAAGTAACCAGAAAAAGAAAAAAAAGGCAGAAAAAATGATTATGTTTAGATGGAGAGATGGCTCGAGCACCCGTGGATTCACCAGGAACATCTTTTCATCCAACAAAGAAACACACATTCAATGAGCCTCCCTAGGAATTTGTACAAGTCACGACAAATTCACCTTTGTGTCATCGCCATTCAAAGAACAAGTTCAACACATGTCAACACATGTTAAGCCAAATCATATTACCAATACATTTTTGGAAGCGGAGCAAAAGGCAGAGGGAAAAGCATTTTTTGTACTTATAATTCAGATTACTGGTACTCAAAGAACATCCAATCCACATCCCCCACTGAGTATTTCATCCTTTGTGCACAGTAGCAAATCTCTGGCCCACGTGTGGAAGTGATTCAGCTTACCATGACTTTTCAAGGCGGGAGGGTTTTCCTGGGGGTAATGCGAAAGGGGGTGAATGGGAGACTAGGTAGCAGCGCCAAAGACATATTTTTTCGTCGGTCGGAGCATTTAGAGTGTAGCCAGAACATACAGATGCTCTGCAAATATAATAAAACTTAAACAATTTGGGAGACCTTACATTTAAGCCAACAATTACTCTAGATAATTCCTTGAGAAAGCACTTTGCCGGTCTTTTATCCCTCCAACACAATGCTTAACAGGATATATAATGTGATAAAAAAGCAAGCAGAACTTTATTTATATGGTACATTTCATTCAATGAACATTGGCGATTGCAGAAAAGCTATTATTTTTTCCATCAACATTGAAAATGTAGTACGTATATGTACCATCTATTTCATTGCCTTGCAGTCATGCTAGATGTAACAACAAGAAAGAAAGATACACACACATCCTGCACATGGACGCAGAGCTGTGTATATCCATGGGCAATGTCTCCTGTTTCCAAAACCTTGAGTGTCGTAGCATGCAGTGCTGACGGAGACAGACTCAGTGATCCACCAAGGAGACGTTCTTTAGTGTATTATGATCAGACAATAGTTTGAGAAAAGCTATTGTATGTGTTGGTGAGGCTGAAGCCTTGGATAAAAGCTACAAAAGGAAAAAAATAAGAATGGAATGGGTTATTATGGTGCATATACTGTCATGAGAAAAATAAGAAAAAGTGATGTCATTTACTTTTTCGATAGAAGCATTCAGTAAGTGCACACAAAACACATCTGTCTGTCTGTCTGTCTGTCTGTGAGTCTGTCTGTCTGTCTGTCCGTCTGTCGCGTGCTCCTCCAACAACTCAACATACATGGTGCAAATAAGATAAATAAAATAGTGCAAAAAGAGAGAAGAATATTTACAATAACAACAATAAAGATTAAGGATGTGAAATATATACATATGTGGAATACATTGAAAGTATTTAAATACTTTACACCGTTGAATGAGGAGGTATGGACAGATGCATATATTATGTATAACAGATGCATATGGCAGATATGTATAATATATAGATATGTGTACTATAAACAGATATGTATGGAAGATGTGTATAATATATATGTATATATATGTGTGTGTACTATAAACAGATGTGAGTAGACATTCACAGAGCTCAGGAGTTCAGCAGTCTTATAGCCTTTGGTATAAAACTGTCCCTGAGTCTGGTGGTCTTGGTCCGGATGCTGCGGTACAGTCTGCCAGACGGCAGCAGACAGAACAGATTGTTGCTGGAGTGATGGGGGTCCTTTAATATCCTACCGGCCTTCTTCCTACACCGCTGGGTGTAGAGATCCTCAATGGACGGCAGCTCCGTCCTGGTGATGTGCTGAGCAGTTTTCACCACCCTCTGTAGAGTCTTACGGTTGAGGGCGGTGCAACTGCCATACCAGGCGGTGATGCAGCCAGTCAGGATACTCTCGTAGTTGCCAGCATATTTAAGGTTAGTGGGTTATCATTTATCAGAATGAATTAATGAATATCACAAAATTATACAGAGTCATTGTAGTTCATTTGAAGTTGCATAAACATTCCTTATTTAATGTTACTATATGCTGTTATTATTTATTACACAGCTTAGTTGAATGAACTGATTTTGATTAGTACATTTGGACATTTGAAAGGTTGTTAATACACGCTAATAAACCTTTTCCAAGGAGAACAGACCGTTGCTAAGGGGGATCAAGGGACTATGTGCAGTCATATCAATCCGTAGAAAGAAGTCCAGTTAATTTAACATCAGCTGTGGACAATCAATACTAGTTTTTATCCCACAGAAAAAAAACATCATAGAATTTTTTTAAATATTCACTTCTACTGCATGTCTCCCAGTTTAGGATAAATAAAGTACTTCTGATTCTGATTTTGATTCTGAGAGCACACAACTTTGGATTCATGATGGCTAAACTGTCCCCAGAAAGGAGCGCTGGACGAAAGATAAATCAACAGAAGACAGACAGAAAGTGAAAACCTCAGGGGGACACAGTATGGGCTTTGTTGCAGTTTGTTTTTGTTTTAGTTCCAGGCACTTCTTGCTTCCCTTTTACAACCTTTTAACACTTGTTGCATTACCCTTTGCAACTTTTCATGAGATCTATTTAACCATAGATGCAGTCCTGACACAGAAACAAAGACACTTTTATGAGTTCATCCCTTCTTTATAGTATTACCTGATCACTGGCTCTGGATGTGGTCTAGCTTTCGTTGTGGATTTTTATGTTAAACAAACAAAGGCCAATATTGTATATTTCACTTTTGCTTAACTCTACCTGGTGCTCTCTGGGAGGGATTTCCCATTACCAGGAGATAAAAATTAATGACTTGAAAAATAGCCTATATTGTGCTGAGTACAATGAAGTCCACATGGGAGGGAGGTTCTGTATCTGGTAGAAGGTAAATTAATTGCCTGCACCATATTTAATCTAATAACACATAAGCATTGGAATAAAAATACAATTTTTATGATAACATGACTGTCAGAGAACACTGCAGGGGAGTCCGTGTGCCATGTTTTTTTCTAGATGACCATCGACCTGAGCTGAATTAATGAGGAAAGGTTGCAGAAAATCGTGGCACGCCAGCTGTCAGCATGAGGGAGCAGCACTGTTACGTTTATCCCTGTCAGAGCGGGTCACTGTTTCAGGGACGTGTGAAATAATTGTCAAAACATGTGCAAATGGCATACTGCAGTCCCCCTATGTACACTGGGCCATATGTAAAAGAGACATTATAGTCACTAACATAAATAAAAAGAATATTGATTGGACATTAATTGCAGTGTTTCCACATATTCTTTGTTTAAAATACCTCAAATATGATATAAATAACCCCTGTGTACAGTAGCTTAGGAGCAGTATCCTTATGTGTTAGCTCATCCTCATTCAAAACACATTTTGATGTGTGTGTGGGTGTTTTTTTTTCCCAGGATGAAACATAATTTGAGGCTTGTATGTACATCTCTACCATATGTCTAGTTAACCTGCTCTCTGGAGGTCAGCATTAATGTTTGGTGAAAGAGAGGAAATTTTAAAAAAGCACATAAGTCATGATATTTAACAGTAAATGACACATCTTATATTAATTATCTGCATGCAATATAAATATTAGACCATCATATGAAATGAGAAAAGCACAGCTGATGACTTCCAGTAATTGCCTCTGTAGTTTACTCCTACTCGTCTAATGAAAGGTCATAGTACAATGCATAAATACTGTACTCACTGTGGTGGAAGAACACTCTGATCCTTTACTTATGGATGTTTAGATATATTGCAATGAACAACTATTTTCCATTACAAATAAAGGTCATACATCAACAATTCTGCGAAAAAAGTAGAGAAGTAGGAAAATGTACTCACACCGTCAAATGCAGTGTTAAATATTATATGTATATAATCATATATAAAAAGCCTTTAAATGTTGTCGCTGGTATAGATAGAGCAATATTATCTACTTTATATAATGTTGGATAGTTTAACCTAAGTCATTTTTAACAAGTTAATAACTATGCTTATACATAATATTGTATTCCCTAAAAGTAATCATTACTTATAGCTTTCAAATATTGTGTCGGTAAAAATATAGTATCTGCCGTTGTAATAGTAGCAATGTTGCATCACAATAATATATTAATGTAAAGTAAAGTATGAAAAACCAAAATGTATACTGACCTTCGCTAACCTTAGTGGTCATATTTGACACACCTTGAGTTTTTTCAATGTATTGCACGTTTGCACCAAAGTGTTCAACAAAAAAGAATGAGTATGTTGTTCAGGAATCTTTCATTAAAACTTGAGTAGCTAACATGAATGACAGATGGCCTTGAATACATTCTAGGTTCAGTTTTGAGTTAGCCACCTGTTTGTCTATGGTTGATCTCAGGTAAATGACAGCGGTCAGCATGGCATCTTTTTAGAAAGACCAGTGTCATTTTGTCTTACCTTGTTAGACAGCACAGAAAAAACCAAACAATCCAAACTGATTGTGAATTTTAAAAGCATCCCACTTCTTGTATAAACATTAACCTTCTCGGCAACAGATTGCAAAAGAGAAAGTGTAGACTGAGAAACATCTACCATAAGTAAACTAAATTTGATGCCTTTTTCCATTCTGTCAAAGAGGATGTGACCTTTTAGCTGACCAATACTGAAAGACAGGCAACAAATGAAGATGCCCCACGCAAAGGTCATGTGCTCCTTTAAAAAAGACATCAGAAGAAAACATTCAACTTCAGTCATGCAGAAAGTCTTTGGGGACTAAGTGAAAACTGCTTTTGTTAGGGAAAGTGACATGATAAGAATTATTTAGGGCTGAAATCCAGGCAGATGCTGACAATACATGTGTGGTGATGCCTCACTTTTTCTTATTTAGTTTTTTTGCAAGTAGGAACCGTGTGGCTGTGTTTGTGTGTGGTAGTGCAATCTTGATGTAATTTAGTCTGACAAGTGACAGTGAAGCTTTACTACTCCTGAGAACCCACAACAGTGTTTGCATGACACATTTTGAAAGGGCTGTAGGGGAATTTGTATAACAGTAGCATCTTAAGCACTAGTCACCAGACCATGTGATCCTGCCATCTGGCTTTTGAAATGACTTATATGGGAATGTTGTTTGGGGAGTTTCCTACTGTCTTTAGTTTAAAAAAAAACTTCTTTTTTTTGTTAAATGATGAAAATGTATGCAGCCTGGAGGTTGTTGGTGGAGGGCTCTCGTGAGTAGCCATCATGTGGATTTGCTGAATTGAAAAGACTGTGAGTGACAAGGGTGTCTTCTTAGCATACACGGAAAGCAAAGGTCTTCACACCAAGCTTGGCTTCCAACCGAGGGGGCCACAGAGAGCATGGACTGTCATGTTTGATTTAGATTTGCTCAAACCTTAGTAGTTTGTTTGAAGCAGGAATACATTTACATTTATGAGAGACACAGCGAAAGATACTGTAGCTATTAACGTTTAATAGCAAAACAAATATTTTTAGCAAACCAAGCTTGTGTACTTTACCCTTTCTCTTTAAAAAAAAAACCTTCACAGCTCTGAACTTTGAACTTTCATATGCTTGACATTACATTTTTCAGATTGATTTGTTATATTTTCATTGTACTTAGTTTGTATATGTATATGTATTTTTAACATGTCTTTATTCTTAATTTCATAATAGTTTTTTAAAAATGTGTTTTATGAATTGTATTTCTATGTTTACATCTTTTGAACAACTTCATTTGTATATACATTTTTATACACCATTACAAACCAAATTAAATTCATTGATTGGGTAAACCCACTTGGCAATAAACTGGGTTCTGATTGTTTACTGTTATTAAAGAAAGGGGGCCATTAAATAATTAGCATTAGCATCTAACCATGTGTTTACATTCAACACACATCAATTGAATTTTCTATACTTCTCAACCATGGAAAAACAATTGCTTTCACATTAACTCTTCATGAACCCATCATGTTATTATAGAGATGGACAACCCTGGTTAAAAATGCACAATTAAATCAGTGTTCTATAAACGTTGAAAAAGGGCTGCCAATTTAATCAGTGAGTTTGGGAGTGTTGCCAAGTCAAATTATCTATAAACTTGATTATAAAAGCGCCAATAGAGAATGTTGAACCAAATGCTAAACAATCAATAATTAGACCTGATGTTGTGTGCTTACTGGATATTTCCAGCTGTTCTCTGATGGGCAAACATAGCTGATGCCTAAGTATGTATAAATAAACGGGTGAATAACATAAGCTTTGCTTTGATATTCACACAGATATTAACCAAAGGGAAATACAATAGATGATGTATTACTCACGCAAAGACAACCTGTTATGCTTTCTGGAAGCTTCTTTTTTGACAGCGCCCAATGCGTCAGGAATTCCTGCCAGGATCATCGCCTACAGGTCTGCCTTTCATCAGATTTTTAAGTGTTGTGCTCAGCATCTGCAGAACATGCTGAGGTTTTTCTGCTGACCTTGGCCTAATTTTGCATGAAATCTGTGATCCTTCCTCGCACCTCACACAACAGCAGACTGACCTCTTCCAGACTGTCAGTCCAATGAGGCCTCATTAAAATAGGCTGTGTGGAGTGTTTGGATACAAAGCCCCCCACCTCTGCTTCCTACTGTCTGGACTTCAAAACATGTAATCACATACAGACTATATATTTTAACATCTTGTCAAGGAAGCTCATGAATAGCGGAATTGTTGGTGCTTTGATTCAAGATCTTCTATAAACACATGGGATTTGAATTGCCTGGCAGCATAATGCTATACTGCATCAATTACAATGTAAACAGAGCAGCCTATACTGAAATGCTTTTATGATTCTATAGTATGAAATAAATTAAGACTAGACTGTGCATCACTTTCGACAAAGCAATCAGAATGTGTGATACAGTGGGACCGTATACATTTGTATACCATGCAGTAGAGATGGGTCCATATAGAAGTGCCATGCAATCTTTATTTATCTCACGGCGGGGGAATTTACAAAGGGCATGATTAATTTAATCTGTTGGTACTTTTGTAATGAAAATAACTTTAAAAAAGAGTAATAGAATATGAGATGAGGCTGTGTGTCATAGCCACAACTATACACAACTAAGCAAAGTAAAGCAGGTTGGAAGGAATCGTAATTCCGACTGAAGAACGTTTCTCTAATAACATATTAGATGCGTTTTTGGTGATGAACACATCTGGCAAATTGAAACAATGTTGAGACTGAACATAACATTTTATTGACCAAAAAAGCCAATCTTCCAATACAGTATATGTCTTTGTCTACAGAAATGTTACACTTCTTTACGTGTAGGGTCTGGTAGCAGTTGGTAAGGATCATGCAAAGATGGTGGTCTGGTTTAATCCAGGAAAATACGCAGTGACTTACACATCCATAATCGTTCCTCTGACTTGATCGAAGTGCTTTAGTTGCTTAAACCTAACCACAATGCAATGTGTTCGTGTTTACCACCAAAACGCAATTGCAGATACATTTTAGAACTACCTAGTTTACATTTCTAGGAGGCGGGATTGGAAGTCAATATAGGTCATGTCTGATTAAAGACACACTAATACATGATGATAATCGGAGCAAACAATGCAGACATTACGATATAATTCAACTCCTTAATCTTGTCATTACTTTGCATCAACATCAGTTATGTTATGCAACACTGTGTTTAGCCTTTCGTCACAAAGCCTTCCTCAAATGACCATGTCAGTAAATAATCAGCAGTCACCAAACTAAATAAGGAACCAAAGCAGAGGAAATAAAACAGACTATAACCTAGCTGATAACGACTGTATGATCAGGTTGAAACTTTGAACCCCCTGAACCCTGATGTTGAACAGATTCAATGATGTTTTGATGTTTACTGCTGAGGTTTTCTCATTAATTATTGTCTGCGGCCATCACCGAAAATTAAGGTTATTTTGTCAGATAGGTTGTTTAAAACCCATAAAAGCCAAGTCTACTTAGGCCATCTGATATCCCCAACCAATAGAGATGACAACTATCATAAATCAAGGACTATTAAAAGCTTAAGTATATCTAGGAATGTCCTTAATCTTAAAGTAACCATCATATATGTTGTAGTATCTGCAGGGACTTGGTCAAGTTGTCAAAATAGCAGTGGTTTTCCGGCTTTCAAAGGAGTTATTTTTTCAGTGCCTGAAATTGCTGTCACCGGCACTTTCTGAAACTTTGTCTGTACACACTGAGGGGAGAGCTCGATCTAAGTGTGCTTTTTGAAAACCACATTCCTGAAGGTAATTTTGAGAACAACGTTTGTTTTAAAATATAAATACGTCAAAAGCACAAACCCAAAGTTGGTATCAGTATGAAAACTTTGCGGTAACAAAGGTGTGCAGTGAAATCCCTGCTTTCATGTCCCACTCTGGCGGCCTGTTCCAGTTCATTTCCCAAACTTCAGAAGTAATCTCCTCTCATTGGAGCATGAGCGCCATTGATTGGCTGCTTCATATGTTTGTTTGTTGTTTGCTTTGACCAGAGAGACAGTCTTTGAGTACCTTTGATGTGAGGACCGTCTATGATTTGAAATGGGAGCATAGGCACTAGTGATTGTCCCCGCTGACTTCTCGCTGCTTCAATGTTATTGAAGGCTCATCCTATCAAACAGTAGGAAACAAAATCATAATTAAGAACATTTGTAGTGGGGATTCAACTTTCATTATAACACAAGCCAGCATAAAGCCCCCAAGTCTGGTACATGATCGGCCAACAATGTCATAAAGGACAATATGGCTGCTGTAAGGTCCACAGTGACAAGTCCAAATGACTCTCTAGCCAGAGATAATCAGCTTTGGATGTCATGTTGACATGAACAGAGTGTTAAGGCATGTTGCACTTTGATACTGGCAACACTGGCACAAAGCTGATTTGGAAAAATGCAATAGGAGAACACAAAGGGAAACATTCCCGCAGCGCCTAACTGGCATCTGTATTGAACAACAATCAGGAAGCATAAACTGGTTAGGACAGGCTTAGTGCATTAGGACATGAAAGAGTGAGGGCACTTTATGTCCATCCTGCAAAGCTCCAGGCTAATACTGGATCCATTCAAGGAGTTAACTACTGGCTCGTCCTGTATAAAGGTAGACAAACGGCTGGCTTGGTTACCGAGAAATGAGAAGCACTGATGTACTCCTCCGCAACGGCCATCAAATGCACAGAAGCCAATGTTAAGATCAGCTAATGCACAGGCAACACTTCTCAATAATAATCAATGATTAATAGGTGGAGTATAAGGCTCTGTTAGGGGTAGTGGAAAGATACAGGGGATGGCAGAGCAAGGAGAAATCACAGCTCTATGGTCTGATTGTTATCCACCTTGGATGAACACATCATGTAATATGCACCCTAGCCTGTTGAGCCACAGGAACCCCGGCGGGGGGTGAGAAATATTTTGGTAGCAGTGATAATGAGACAGAAACCTTAACATCTTAGTCGTCGTTATTTTTGAGAAAAGTGATAAAGCCACCTCACATACAGTAGCTGTATTGGCTAATTTATTCCACCCACAGACTGGTGAGGAATGTATTATACAACCTGTAGTTAACGCTCTGTGTTCAAAGCAGTGTATCAAACATTGACTGAACCACCCTTTACTGTAATCTATATTCTAGGGCTGTAAGTGAAACCGAGACAACACACAGTAACTCATATGTTGTGCACATATATATCTGCACAGACTCTCACATCAACCCTACAACTCAGCTGCACAAATCAATATCGAGAGCCAGTCTCGTGATTTCTGCAGTTTTATGAAAAATGAGGGGAGGAGGTAGCAGAAATTTGAAGTGGGGATACAAATCACAGAGAATATCAGAGCACACAGCAGTAAACAGGAATGTTATTTTATCAACACGGCAAGCATGGCAATGGGTCATTAAATTGTCTGTGAACACAATGTGATTTCCTGCAGGCAGACTTGTAAATTGTAATAATCATATTGTGTTTGCCTCATACTTAAAGGTGTCTTTCCTCCAGAAATAGGGAATTATCTTCACAGTTTATTGGAACATTGCTGATAAGTGTAAATTTTTTCTGCATACCGTTTATATCCATGAATTTTCCCTGTAGGCTGAGAGGAAGGCAGACTGGAAAAAAGTCTATGCATTACATTTTGACAGAACCTTGACATCATTTTAAATTTAGCTAAAGTCTCTTAGCATAATAATGAGAGAATTCCCATTATGAAAACCATAATTTAAAACAAACTCTTAATGGCATTTCCATAGATAGCTGAGGACCCCACCTCTTCATAAGAGACCTATAGAGGGGCACAGTAATGCCTGATAGGCGGCATTTAATTCCAATCCCTTATTAATAGCAGGTATGTATATGATCCTGCAGCACAGCAGCCCACACTTTGTATTCAAAAGCGTTTTCAGGCCTCATGCAGTTGTATTACTTTCAGTTACAGCTCATGAATAACATCAAACAGACCATGAAGTGCATAGAAATAGAAAATGTGATAACTACGAGGGTGTATCCAGCCACTGTTTGAAGTACCTTTGAGCCTCCGGAACTTGAAATGTGGGTACAAGGAAATGCACATCGCTGTAGTGCTGTGTATTAAAAATCATTGGATAAATTGCTTGATTAAAAGATCATGGACGTACTATGAGGGAAGAAATTGCTAACGGCCCATTAATAATAAAATCAGAGGCGGCAGCTTTCTAACGTTGGCTTAAAACCAATATTTATTCAAAACCCACATCAGCTTGCCTCCTGCCTTTTGGCAAAAATATATATTTTAAAATTTCAAAATTTGGTGTATTTTATTATCACCTATCAACACCACTTACAAGACGCACACATGCTTATCAGTGTGATTTGGGATTCCTATATTTGGAGCAGATTATCCATTGTGCACCTAACACGCCAAATGGGTGTAGAAATGCAAATGAATGTTTTCTAAGGACCACATTCTGCATTTCAGCAAAGGAGCCATCAAGCTCATCCCTTAAGACAAAGTGGAGAGCTTGCTCATCATATTCTTTGAGCTCTGTGAGGTTAACTTCATTATATATTCAAGGATAACAGGCCACTTAGATACATGGTCTTAACTGTTCCCTTTCTAACATGGATTGGGAAGGCTTACCTGTAACGAAATCAGTTATTCAGGATGGCGACGTTCAACTCCACATTCGTGATATCCCATCATATTTATTTATGGTAACTGTATTTAAAAATACACATGCTCCTTATGGCTCCAATAGCAGCTGTTCAGTAGCCACCCACTTTACCCTTAAGGGAGTGCAACCTCCACTTTCTACATGTTAGTCAATTAAAATGCTTTAACATGTTTCAGGGAATGTATGCCGGCACCCCCGCTTGATTTATTTGTTCCCAGCATTTTACATCTTTTTTTTATTTCTGCATTTGTAGTTCTAAATGTGTTTTTACTTGATTATGATCCAGAGATAATGTCCCAGCAACGTGCGATAATGACTGTTCATTTCATACTTGATGATGTTGAAGAATTTAGATGTCTAATCCTTTAGAATTAAAGTAAACATCTAGATTAAATAGAGTAAATTCAGAAGCCATGTAGACTTTAAGGCTCCTCAAATACATTTGCATAATGAATCAAATGACAAAGTGTGACATTGAGTGACAGACATACACACAATTACTATCGTATTCTGCTGTTCCCTAAGGAAATACTAAGCATTTTTTAGGTTGGCCTTTTTTTTATTCTGTTTCCCTCACCACTTCTGCTGCTATTATTAGCATAGTGTGCACCATTTCCCCCCAAAATCACATAACCTTCACAAATGACACGCAGCCAAAAGAAAATAACTAGCTGGTGAACATGTTGCAGTATTTAGCAGCTAGGAAGCAGGTACAGCATTTCACCTTTGAGCTGGTGCAGACCCAAACAAAGCTTGCAGAGTGAATAAAGGATTACATAGAAACACACAGGAAGGCTAATGTTGCTACACATTTGCTAATTATATATAACAAATAAGTTTAAAAGTTATGACGTTGGGTTTCAGCTTTAAAACACTAGTTAATGGAAGTACATTTTGACATTTGGTGCTATAGTTTAGTAAAATAATCAATACTCCGAGATACTTACATGGTTTTCAGTTTCCTGTCACAATCAGACCCACGTGTCATCACATGATTTATGATCACTCAATCATAATGTTTTTTGTTGATGTTTTGTGTTGACTAAAAGTGTTGGAAAATAAGCATTTATGAGCTTTGAAGAATACCATTACCAGGAAACATTGTGCTTAATGTTTGCAGACACAGAGTCATATTTATCCTGCACAAAATAAATCATAGGAAAGGTCTGCACTTTCATCTTTGGGGAAAGAAATGATCACAAACATTTGCAGTGGTGGCGGTAAAACATCATTAATCTATAACTGCATACATTTAGCTCTATCAAAACTCTGGAGACTAAGCTTGGAGATGGATGTAAAGGAGGAAAACTCCACTGAATATGAAGGGAAGCATGTGTAATGGCTCAGCGTTCAGTAACTGATTGATGCAGTCTTATGTAACTCATGTTAAACTGAAGGTTAAGGTTGATTTTTTTTTAGGATTTCAGTCCTGGTCGATTTGGTGACATATAATTTGCTGATGTTAAAAACAAATGCAGTTTAATACTACATATCCAAGAATACTGAAGGCAGCAAAGTCAGTTTTTGGGGTTTTAATAAAGACTGAAATAATTGGATTCTTTCCATCATTCTGTGAACTAGCGTGATCAGATTTTATGCTGCACATGGCATGAGTATGCGGACAGAGAAAGTGAAGGTATTTGGTTTCCCTGCTGATATATTGGAGGTGAGAAGCCTGCAGCTCTCCATGTAACACTTCTGCTTCATTTTGAATATTTCAAACCGAACCGCTGTCGAAAAATGTGGATTGGATTTGGAAATTAAAATGTGTGTAATGTTTGAATGTAAATGTAACATTAGTTATTTATTTTTTACCCTTAGATTTTGTTGTTGTCAATGTTGTTTTATTATATATTGTTGGTATTTGGTGTTTAGAAAAAGTCCCTAATTGAAATGATTTGAGTTTTTTGTTTGCCACATTCTGATTGCCAACCCTGTGAAAAGCAGGAATATTTTTCAAGAAACAAGATATCATAGAAAAATGATAGAACTGTGTCATTTCAGGTGGATGAGGAAGTATATTACCTTTTCAAAGTGCAATAATGGTCTTGTCTGATTACTGGAGATCCGGGAGGTCATTAACACTCTTGATTGAGGTAAAGGTTATGTTCTCCCCATTACATATACACTACATGACCACCTGTTATAATTTGACTGAAGGTGAACCCTTTTGTAATGACACCTGAGCCACTGAAAAAGGACTATAAATATAGGTAGTTAGAATTGTTATGCCATAAACCTAAGGTGTCTTATGTAGTATATTACTGTACCCTGTTATGATAACATCTGTTAGTCTTTTCTTTTCGTATTCATGCTGTCGGACAAGAACAATGTATAGTCCTAGTACAGAATGTGCTTTTGTACTTGGCCAATGAGTGGTATTCTTAGTGTGTGTGCCTCAACCTCTCAATTATCCCACCAGGTACAGGAATACTTTGTTTAATCCTGTAATTGTATAGAAAATGATGTTTTGCAAGCAACGTTAAACACAGCTCTCTCAGAGCAGCTTGAAAGCTCGGGCTGTGAAGGACTAAACATATTATTTCTACCACTTCTGCAAATATTTAGGCTATTCAAAATGAGAGCAGAACAGATGCTTTTATCATGCAATATTTATTATAATGCAGTTTTATGTTTACCTCTCCAGACTCAAGACTGAACTTGTGTTGTTGAACTCCTATCAGCCTTGTAGGTCTTCACTCTCACAATGTCAGCACTGATGCAAACAAAAGCAGTCTTTGACTAATCACTACACCCCGGCACTACAGATCAAGTAAGGGCTGATGGTGAACCTGATTCTAATGCAATTTGTCTTCCCTTCACAGCGTGGTGAAGCACGCTCTGTATTCAACAAACACTGACACATTTAATATGAAGCGCTTTCACTGCCACTTCTTCTTATTGACCGCTTTTCCGACTTGGCAGGCGTGCAGTTATTAAGCCATAATAAATAACTGCAGGCGTCTCCCGTAGGCTATCCTGGTTGCAGTGGAAACAACAATGCATGTGGGAAATAATGTAGCATTAAGCATTAAGAAACCCAGCGTGTTGTTGTCTTTTTGCTTATGCAAAGGTTCCTGTCCACCAAACAGAAGATAAACAGAATGCACTGCCTTAAATCTGCAGATACATTGGCACACAGGTCTAATTTTTCATCATATATTCTCACTTTGACAAATGAGCTTCAATGTTAGCTGGGAATTTCTGCATAGCATTTGATCAACCAATTGAGCTTTGCTGAACCTGCATGAACAACTTTGATCCATTGGCTCAAATAGTGTGAGGAGAGCAGTTAATGTTCAGAGGCACTAATTGTTGGTGTAAATCTTCATTATTCAGTGGTTCAGCGGACAACACTTTATGGCACCACTTGATCCTGTTTGTGCAATCAAAGGCGTGGAGACCGTTAGCAAGATGGCTGCTCATTCATTTAAGCCACAGAATAAAAGAAATGAGTAACAGAGACACCTTTGTTCACCACACCACTTTAGCTTCCATAATTGTGATCATAACTTATTTTAGGCATTTCATCCCACACAGCAACCCACCTGATGTCACATTACCTCAGCGTTGTGCTTTAGACACTCTCAGCCTTGTATACAAATGGATTCATATGTTATTGTAGTGCCCATAGTGGTGGTAGGTGCTTAATGGTTGGCCTTATTTAATATTCATCCTGTCACAGTGTGCTCGATGTGTGGATGTTTGGTCCATGTTCTATGTGTGTGTTCTGTGTTGCATGGTAACATGTTGACCTGTCTCTGCATGCTGAACAAATATCAAACTGCTTATTCCTGCTGTCAGGACTCGGCTTCAGATCACATTCTCTAATGCATTGGATTCACATGATCATTTTCACCACTGGACTGTACATTTTCCAGGTTTATATAAATACAGATGAAACATTCAAATGAATGTCCCGCATTGTTATTGTGTAGTTGGATGTTTTATGACTTGTGTGTTACGTTTGGATCAGGAAGTAGGTTCCTATAGAATTGTGTTGGAGTTATGCAGCATGACGTGAATAGAAATAGCTGACATACAGAATCCACTTTCACAGATTACACAGTACAGTTCCTGTCAAAGACATGGATGATGTCCTCATTAATATTTATAACTCAGAGTTAACCATACATTTGTAGCCTTGTGTAATTGAATACCTTTTCCTTATGTGTGGGGTTTTTATTGTCATTACTTGTTTTGGGGTTGTGCATTCCAGTGGCACATTTTCACATTACGCCCCTCTTAATCTCTTTTTCAGAAAGAGCAATTTTGCACAAGTGCCACTCTGATTATTCGGTGCACTTGTGCAGATTTACATTAACTAACTGTCAAATCTGCAGTGAGACTCAGGTATGCTGCATAAAGATTCTGCTCACAGTGTTTTGTTGTTATACCAATGCAAGCCCGTAGAAGCTTGGGTTAGCACAGGGAGCCTCGGATTAATGCTGTAATTCTCGTGAATGGTGTTGATTTTGTTATTATCATTATGATGATTCCTATCCATGTCAGCTGTAGAGCTAGATGTAAATTAATCAGGTAAGCATTGGGGGTTAGCACTTTATAGAAAGGGTACAGTATGCTAACCTTTTCATTTTTCATAAATAAATGGTATTTGTAAAGCTGCTGGGCGTCCCTACATCACTGCAGGGGAGGCACCGAGCTGCTGTGAGAACACCGTGTTTCCATTGATATTCTTAATGAAGATTTCTGACTGGTACGTGTTTTAGAGTTACAGTATGACACTTCACTGCCACCAAATAAAATACATCAGATAATGGGCCGAACAAGTGCAAATGCCAAGAAACGAAAGCCTTTCAAATGATGTTAAGATAAAACACATTCTCTTTTAAGTTGCTTTCTCCTTTTTACTTTTCATTTTAATTGACAACTTTCAGCAGCTATATATTACCATACTCTTGCCATGTCTTAAGCAGTTCCCCAAGGTACCCATTATAACAACATACCTTCAAGTCTATTTATTTATGGGTTATATTAGGTATATGCTTAACTTTTCAGATATAAAGGCTGACAGGAGTGCAGTCTCCACACATTTCGGCTTGACTCATACAATTACATTTCATATACATGTCACATGTTTCATTATAAGGGAAAAGTATAGCAAGATCACTTATAACATGGATATCAATGTGTCAACTGACTTTGGGATTCATAGGGCACACTGAACAAAAACACATTAGGTTAAGTACTTAAGTACAGTATATGCAAACATCGACCTTTTGAAGTTTTGAAGATGAGGTGAAGAGAATTTCAACTGGATTGTACATCCCTGTGAGCCTAAAAGCTTTTTGTTTGTCTGCTGCAAGAACACACTGACCATAACACAGGAAGCAAGGTCCTTTTGCAGTGTTGACAGCTGATGAGCCAGCAGTGGCTCAGTCAGTAGGAGCTTGGACTGGGAATCGTAGGGTCGCCAGTTCAAGTCCCCAAACATACTTGAGATATGGAAAGTGGACTGCTACTTGGAGAGGTCCCAGTTCACCTCCTGGGCCCTGCTGTGGTGTCCTTGAGCAAGGCACCGGACACCTCCATTCCCCCCTCCCCATTGCTCCCCGGGCGCTGCGCAAGAGCTGCCCACTGCTCCTAGTACTAGGATGGGTTAAATGCAGAGGACCAATTTCACTGTGTGTGCTCTGCTGTGTGCATGTATGTGACAAATAAAGAGGGTTTCATCCTCCGATTCTATCTTCTATCTATTCTATGAAATTCATCTTGTGATAGAAAGTGAGGAGTAGAATGTGGAGAAAGCACAAATGAGCTTCACCGTGTTGGCCAGAATAGTTGCAATAAAGAAAGGGGAGCAGCAGGGACGGAAGCATTGTAAGAATCATCTAATGCTTTTCAAGTGGCAGTACTTCCAGAACAGCTTTACAAAAAGTCAATTTTGTGGTTTTAAAGCTTAATTTCATAGGGGAAAACTAATCTAATTACTATTTTGTTTGTATGTGCCTGGCCAATACCAATTCTTCATTTGCTCCAATTCAACCATTCTTTCTAACGGCGGTTGATTTACATACAACCGATAAGCCTGCATTAATCCTGTACAAAGAATACGGTTAAATCTCACATTTGAAATGCTGAATGGAAAATTATTTCAATTAAAGGAAAAAGCAAGATTAGATTAACTACGGAGTCAGATTAACAACAGTACAATGAATATTTCGAGCAGGGTTTGATATCAATATACAGTACTACACATCAAAATAGAATCAGCCAATTGGTTCAAATAAATGAATTGGAATTGACGATATCAAAACAGGAGAAATGGAAAAACTCCCAAATTTTCGGACAACATTCCATTCGATTCAGATTACTTCACACTTGAAGATGATCATTATAACCTGTCCTAAGTGCAGGTGCTAGCTCTTTATGAACATGAAAATGTGTTCTTTTTTTCTTATTTAGAAAACAATATAGTCTTACATGTTTATGTTTTTCATAATTCATATCTAAAGTTATGAGAGAAAGGGAGTCTTTGTCCTTTGTCACCACTCAACTCTGCCTATGGAGCCTTCATGTCATATTAAAATGTTACATACAGTCACTGTAAAGCACCTCTCTAATAACCTGTACATTACATTTATAACATATAGGTCAGCAAATATATAGCGTGGAAGTTGAAATGTCCTTACCCTACTCATATGCTGTTGGTTATGCTTTCTGTACTCTGTTCCAAGAATACCATGGTTACACAATCATTCAGCCTTAGTATGTTCAATGGCAGTCCACAGTGTCAATGTAGTAAGACGTGTGCCTTTCATACAGTGTGGTAAACAGTGAGGAGTTCAGGGTAATGCAAGTGTTTCTAACAGTATGTGCATGTTTAATGCTTTTTTCCCCACGATCTGCTTATCCCTAACCCTAATGCAATAATACCTTAGTTTCCACACCTAGATATATAAACACATGTCTGTTCTCGCAAAGTTTCGCAAACATGATTAAGTTATATATTCTGGCTACAGCTTACACAAAAGTCATAAAATAAGTTTCGGAGCATGATATTTCTTTGATAATGTATTACAAAAAGAAGGATGCTTGGCTGGAAGACTTTCCTTATGGGAACAAAACAAGCTTAAATGTATGATTCAAAAAATTGTTTTCATAAGGACAAGAATACTTACACGTCTGCTTATAGAGTACAACTGAGAAATTAGGTGGAAATGTAGTCATTGTGATGAGTATTCCCAGTTTCAGCTTAGCTAGAATTTAGTATCTATGGGGAACAATTAGAAATTAATTAACCCTGCATTCATTTTTGATCTCCCTCCTCAGCATTTCTTACATCCAATCAGGAAAATTCATCCTCATTAGCTGTTCAACTTCAGAGGTTAGGTATGTTATCTCAAATCCCAACTCACAAAACAACGTCAAATGGGATTGCTGATATTCGCTGAAAAACAACCAATGCCACCCAACTGTTCCAGCATTACAGTTAACAACATGTCTTATCAGGTCAAGGATGGACTATAAGCACTTTCTCTCAGTATCACTGTCCTACAGAAATTATCACTGAGTCATGCATTTGCTAATAAACCCAATACAGAATTGAAAGTAGTGTTAAATATACCCATAAAGAGACTTTGCTATCACAATTTTGAGGTGAAATTATGCATACTCCTAATACACTGTGTGTCTTAAATGGCAAAAAGTCAAAGAGGATTATTGCTGTATTAATGTGCAGGGAGTTGTGAAGGACAGGACAATCTCGAGGGCTTTCTTGTCCATTCACTTGAAATTTTAAATGTTTAATCCTTAATGACCACCACATTATATTCCTTTTATTATCTACGAGGCTATTATCTCCTTGGATAAGTCTTGATTAAAGAAATATACTTACGACATCAAAGCACCCCGAGCACCAGCGTTCACTTATTCAGCAATTGTTGACAGCGCAACACTGAGCTTCAGGCGGAATCGCTGCCACAAGAGAGTAGGACAACCTCTTTCAAGGTTTGAGAGATAATTATAGATTATCATACAGTAAGTCGGGGAGTTGGACAGGTTCCAGCCAGTTCCAGGTGGTTAATATGGAGGTCGCAGTGGGTTCATGTTGACTGAGGGCCAAAGCAATACAAGCGGGATGACTTTAAAATACCACACTCTTTGAATATTCAGTGCCAAGTGTTACTGATGGCTGAGGGCTTTGAACTCTATTCAGCTACAGTATGTAGTACATCAAAAATAACTGCTGTTCTTCAGCATCAAAATGCAAATGTAATTTATAAAGACAACATACTCTATTGTATGGAAATATATCTCCTGCTGTACCACGGATCTTGATTGTTATTTATGGATCTATGTATTGTTGATCAAAGTCATATTAGGTAAAGGGCTTCTTTGAAATAGAAGACACAAACAATAATAAAGTACAGCAACAAGGATACCATACTTTAGATCTCCCTAGGTGGTTCACAACTGTATCAAATAATAATGTATACATTTTACTTATCTACAGTATGCTAACAAATCTACGTCCACATCATTAAAAGCTATATACCTATTGTCCACATACATTTAAGATCATTATCGCAAAAATAAATACATTTTGTCTCAATCAGTGTGGTCATTTTCTTTCATCTTTTCATCCCCCCGAGAGCTTTTGGCAGTTTTACTTTTTTTTTTAAAGCAATACATGTACATCATCCTGCCTAGTCACCGAAGTGAAGGTTTAAAAAAAAAATGTTGTTTGCATAAAACAAGCATCAAAAGAAGACAGAAAATAGGAACAGGTTCTTCATGACAAGTCTACATTTCACTGTGTACTTGGGGTGTCTACCTTTCACTCTCTTCTTTTTATAAATGTAATCAGACACAAACACACACAGAGGAAGGTCATTCATCACTCCAAGTTTCTTTATAAGACATATCATTGCCAACTGGAATCAATCAGATTTACTAGTTCAAATATCTATTTTGCATTCAAAAACAGCCTCACTGTTTTCCAGTAATTCCACTTTACCTTGTTGTATTCACCAAACTATTCAAAGAAGATATCTGGCAACATATTTTAAAGGTGTATACTATATAAATACTATCTGTCTGCTCATGCCCAAGATAAATGAACAGATTCCAAATATAATGTTTGATATTGTATAATAGATATGTGCTTAATGCAGGTTAAAGAGTTAAATAACATTGTTTACCTGTTCAAAGGCTTCCAGCAAGCATGAATTCAATCATTCCATTCTGCACAAGAACACACGGAAAAACGACAGATTTTAATGCGGTTGCTGTTTGGCCAAACATGACTGGCGCCAGGCTGTATTTGCACCAAAGCAGCATCTCTAAAAGCATTTTCCCATTTAAATTACAAACAATAACCCTCAATTTAGGCTGGTAATGCCATCCTAAATGAGTCTAGGGTACATTAAGCAGGATCTCATGGACATCTAATTTGTGTCTAGGTGATAGAGGTTAAACCCACGTGGACCTTCAGACCCCTCGAAAACATTCAAATGGTCTAATTATTATCCACACAGTGTGTACCGCAGGTGTGCTGAAATGCTGTTAAAAACGCTGGGACACTTCTGGCATAAAGCTCCACTCAATGATTACATAACCTTAGGTCACTTAGGCCACTCTGATGGAGTTGCTACTTGAATTACATCAGTGTCCAAATCTGTGGAGGACTGGACAGCTTAATCTTTCATATTATTAAAGAAATAAAGCTGCAATATGTTTGCTCTATTAACATGCCAGTAACGTCTTTCTTGTTTGTAGTGCTTGTTTGAAATCACTCTTTCTGTATATTCCCAATTACACTTAATGGGTTTATGTTATTTGATGCATTGCATTGTTTATTGTGTTATGTTGTCATATTTGTATTATATTCTAAGATTGTTATCCTCTTGTTATGTGTAAACCAATCAAATCATTCATTGAGCATTACAGCATAACAGTTACAGTATAGGTCTACCTATTAAAATATCCCTGAGCATTTTATGAAACCCCTCCGCCTTTAAGAATATCCCTCCTTGGAATTATGGTAAACTCAAGTCAAAATAGAGACATCTACCTCAGAATCAATTACACAGGGGATTTATTATCATAAGTATGGGGCAGACAAAACTTCTGGATCAGAGAAATGTGCTGCGTGTCTTCCCGATCTTTACTTTAATGAGGCTTAATGAGGTATGCCCCCCCCCCTAATTAGTCCTCCCTTAACATGTCAGAGTTTCAATTCCGCTGTTGATCATTGGGGTGGAGACGAGCCATTTCATTTATCTCAAGGCTAAAGTGTCAGACAACAGTTTGTGGGAATCCCCGGCTTTAATGATTCTAAATGCTAATACTATGCAACTACAGCCACATAACCTACAAGATGAATGGTTGAAAAATACCTAGGAAATCAGAAACAGGTCAACTCTGCTACTTGTGAGTACCAAACTAGGGTCATGGGCAAGTTAAATCCAAACAAAAGCCTTTTCAATAATGGTTATTAATAGAAACATAATAGTGACGGTGTGATGGGTATAGCTGAAAGGTAATGCCACCTACACCAGATAACCTGATTACAAAGAGATATCTGACCTGGTATATTTTTTAGAAAAATACTACTAAACAGGCGAAACATTCCCGGGGGCATCATGGACCAACACGCTGATATTGGAAATAATAAGGCTCCAAGGCTCAGCACAAGATGGCTAAGGCTGGTTCATCTTTGGACTGCAACATAAAGTATGATTATGGCAGGATATTTTCTGAGCTCAGCTCCACTGAAGGCAGGAGATCTTTTGGGAAAGGCACATTCCGTGTTGGGAGGTGAAATACATTTACTCAGTACAGCACTGACTAGTTTACACTTTTTGGAAAAAAAGTATAGCAATTTTAAACAGTTAACCAGACTGTCTCAGACCGAGTTAACATTGCTTAATTAATACAAGCCAAAATGCTATTGATTATGAGGCTTCCTAGTTTGAAAATAATAATAAAAAAACTTTATTTGAATGTTGTAAGATGGTATTTCATTAATGGGATGCATTTGAATTCAACCCGAAAATAATGGAATGACAGATATCATATGAATACAATGATGATGTCAAAGAGCATGTTAAAACACCCACTGTCACAGCAAGCTTTGATTAAGCTCACTGCAACCAGTGCCAGACAAACTCAACATCACATAATGTCACACGGCTTTAGAAACCCTCACAATAATGTGGTGATATAGGATTCAAAACAACAACATCATCATTTTTTTCATATGGGTTGTGGAGTTATATTGAACATATGTGTAACAGTATTTATTATATTATCTGTTTCATAGTTGTATTGCCATTTTCTATTCCATAGAAAGGAAATGAATAAAGGGCATGTCATGTAAACACCCTCCTATAGAACAAGATCACATAGTGCTTCATTAAAAATATGGAACAGTCAAAACACACACTTCAACCACAGAACATGAACGAATGTATTCTCTCGACTTATGCAGTATTCCGCTTGTGCCTGTATTTTCATTCCCTACTAATACATTTATTGTATGCTTTGAATGTCAAGGCACATTTAATTAATACTAGTTCTGGCACCGAGGGCTTCCACTTACTGTCGACACTGTTTGGCAATGTTGCTGTCCAGCTAGGTTCACTCAAACGTGACTCCATTTAATCAAATCAGAAAAGCAAATTCGACACCATCCAACAGCTCAGCTGCTTACAGCAATGCAAATGCACGTTTGTTGTGGTGTTGTCCTAGTGGTGTAATGTATATTTATATGAAATTAAGCTTCTACTCCACTCATTTGATAGCAAATACAGTACTTTTTACTCCTCTACATGTATTACATGAAATAAAAAAATAGCTTCTTTACCGATTCAGATTATTAGCTAAAACAAACATATAAATAACACATAATAAATACACTGTGACATATAAACAGAGGTTAAGATATCCAGCATGACTTTACAAAAATAATTAAAAGTAACTCCACCTTTACCAGCAGTGATGAACACATTCATGGATTTAAAAAAAAAAAAAAAAATCCAGTAATTTAATATTTGATTTGGCATTACGCCAAATGTAGGTTTTGGTACTTTAAGTATATATTTTTAGTGTGTACTTTGTTAACTTTAACCTAAGTAAGTATTTTAAATGCAGGACTTTTACTTGTAAAAGAGTATTTTACACTTGAGTACTTCTTACACCACTGTGTTGTCCCAACCTAAAACCAGTTGAACTGGCCAATGCGTTGGTTAAGAATGTCCTATGAAGGCTGCCGTACTATTATGACACGCTGTAGACGAGGAAAACTTATTACATTAGTAGAAGTATATTTATATCACCATTGGAGACGCATTTGCTACATAACTGTCTACTTGCAGTTTTACATTAGAGAATGATTTAATAGTAAGGATATTAATTTGTGTTTCTCACTGAATGTCTCATACTGCAGTCTGCAACCTGGTAGGTGGCAGTTGCACGCTAACACGCACATCCCTCACGAGAGGAGTTATCGTCTGCCACAGCATGGACTAGACAGAAATATATACTTGTTTACTTAATACGTTTAATTTTACAATATGAGTCTGGGCTGTGAATAAGCAGAAATGAAGGCTACGGTTCTGGAGCGGTCAACAAACGTGAGTTATTAAGTTGTTGAATGAGTCTTATAAATTAAGCGCACCTAGCTGTCTGTGATGCTGACTTTGATAGACAGCATTAGCGTAGGCGTTACAGAGGAGTTGGTTAAACTGACCCAAACACGGTACATTATGTTGCGTTATAAGTTGTCTTGCGGTTGGTTGTGGCTGTAAAGTACACAACAAACTATGTTGGATAGTGGCGTGGTTCGTATTGATAGTTCACCCAGTAAACGTTGGTGTTTCAAGGCGAGGCTTCAGCTAACCAATCTAACGTTGATGCAAACAGTTAACGTCCATTTAGGTAAACTGACGTCAATTCGGTGGCTAGCTACCTTAACCGCAACCAATCACCATGCCCAATGTGTGGAGAAGCAATGTGGCTTTAGTTTATCCTTGATTGAAGATGAGAAGACGATATAATTTGTCTTTTGATTGTAATTTTTGGTTTCATGGTATTGTAAATGTATTTGTAAATAGCTGTTTCTAACGGCCCATCGAACATTTTTGGGCCAGGTAAAATAAGATGTTCTTCTCCCTACTCCTTTCCATCATGGGCAACACAAACTGCATAGAGTTTACATTTATAATAAATGCCATGAGTGGAATTAACTAATACATACATAAATAAATACAATTGTGCATGTTATAAGTAAAATAACATATGGTGTTCTCAGGTCAAAATATGGAACACCTTCAACAATTTCTGACGACAACTGCTTCTTGTGAAATTAGCAAGAGCTAGGAGACTGGTAGCTTTTGAAATAGTTAACACAACTGAAATACAATGTTAATTAACAGTATTCCAAAAGTACAAATTAAATTTGAGTTAGCAATATAAAGTAGTACTGTTATGTTTGTTATATATGGAGAATGATTGGTAAAGTTGTATATAATTAAACACGTACATTTTAATGTATTTTTTGGTTTGTATTTGTTGAAAGAGGATGGAGAAACCATCACCTCAAGACTCAGGAAACTCAGGAAAGGATGACTTTGATGGCTGCGTTCACTATTAAGGTTATGAGTGTCACAAAACCTGTAACCGTTGTTCCTCCCAAAAAGTTTTAATGGGCATATAGGCTAAAACTGTTTAAGCTTAACTGAATGTGAGCACTCACTACTATCAAGTAGCTGTTTCTCTAATATTTAAGTGTTTTGGTTCCAAATTACTGCAAACAATTTAAAAATATGTGGGGTTGTGCCCCTTATTATCTGTAATTTTTCTAACATCAGTTGGGACGGAAAACCTAAAGCCGGACAGAATGGTTCTGCAAAACCCTGAGATTGCACTGATGATAATTTCAATCATAAATCATGGGTCATGAAACAATCAAATTGCATGGCAGCTACAATATGGTACAGGTACTGTTGAGGTTAGGCAACTAAAACCCATTGTTAAGGTCAGGTCAAACATTGTGGTTATGGATAAACTAGCTATCTATAAGTTACAATGGATGTTTAAAGGAAAACTAAACTGAAACAATCAATCATTTTTCATAATCAAATTAAAGTAAGAAGTTTACAAACCAGGTAGGAGTGGCAGTGGAACAGGCAAAGTTGTAGTTGCTTGCTGTTTTGGATCATGGGCATGGACTTTGGACAGTAGGTTGAAGACTGCTACATCAATAATGAGATTCAGAAAAGGTCCGTGTTGGTGCCTCAGCCAGAGGGCTTACCCAGGCTTATCTGCAAGCTGTACCACGTAAGACGAGAAAGTGAGAGTAAGAGATACAGAGAGAGGGATATTTTAGTATACACTTGCTTTTCATAGTAAACACTGATGCGCATTGGAGGCAGGTGACATAGAAAGAGCAGTAAGAAGATTAGCCGTATTTATTTTGTTCATTGATTCGTGTTTTTTGCATCCACCTGAAAATGCTAACCTATATTTTCCAACGTGGGAGGACGTGGTTGAGAAGTTTTCTGTCATGCTTTCATTTAATGGAGATAATGCAGACCCATTTTGCTGTTCTTCTGTTTTTACACTTCCAGCCTTTTTTTTGGCAAACTTTTCCATGTCAGTTAAGGGTGCAATATTATTTTTGACTTTTGACAAGCAGCTCAGTAATGTGTTCCACAGTTCTGGTGACTTTTAAATGCTGATGGAAAACAATCAACACAGAAAAAAATATGACATATCATTTATTAGCATGTGTGTGGACCTGAATGGTACTTCACTTTGGCAAAATTGTCCCTGTCCATATCACACTTCAGGTATGAAATGCCAGCCAATAACCTATTCCATTTGATTTCGGCCATCTGCTGTCAATCATGACAGTAAATCAAATTATTTGTTATGTCATTGGACTCTCATGATAGAAACATGTTTGCTTGGAAAGCACATTAATAGTGACATGAAAGTCCTCCTGTGGGCAAGACTTCAATACGTATGTATTTTTAAATCACCTCTGTGCTTTCCTCTCAACCAGTCACCGTGTTGACATACACATTACAGTTTGATATCTATATATCTAATCTAATAACATTTTTTAACAGGTTTAGTGCTTTTACTAAAACCGCAGTATACATCATCCATTATTTTGTGATGCAATCAAGTGCAGAATAAAAAGGTAATTACTAGAGATTTTTACTTTACAAAACGTCAACTGGCAACAATGAGTCTTACCAAATTAAAAAGTTACATTTATTCATGGGTGTATTTTGTAGAAAAGTATTTAGAGAAGATATGGCAGTTGTCCATTCATTAAGAATCATTAAAAGAAAAACAAATGTTTTTACATCAGTCAACTCCCCTACAGCCCCTAGTGACAACCAGGGAGGATGCAGGTTGTATGCCATTGTTGTATGTTGTCCTTTTAGATTGCTTTTCTCAGAAAAAAGGCAAATAAAAAAATAAAAGAAATAATGGACTTCCTTGACAACATCCTAGTGTTATATGGATAATTCCCAAACTCATCTTCTTTCTGGTTTTAGATTAAACGTTATGACATTGTTGACACAACTCCCTGGAGGAGACGTACATGATGGATGGAAAACAGTCTGCAAGTGACCCTGCCAAAGGCACTTCAACATTTGGCTCAGAGCTTTGGTGACAAGGTGTTGATAAGATGAAAGCTTGCCTTGATATTATCAAGGTCAGCATCCTCTTATCAAGACCAAGTGAAAATAAAACCCATGTTGTTAAAATACTCTGCAAGTCCTCTTATACGTAGTTGTCCATGTTGCATAAATGACTGACAGGTTAAATTGTGCACTTGCTGCAGGGTACTTAATAGATGAATGTGTAAGGAGTTACTGATACAAGTTATCTAACAACCGTTGTTGGACTGTGAAGTCCAGGCTTAGCAAGATAATTGGCTTCAGTAATGTTACGTATTCATACTAGGGTGGAAACCGCATGTATTGTCATTCAGCGCTGAAGACATGACAAATTGAATATGCCATGAACAGTCCCTCAGTAAATACATGTGGGGATATGAGATACTGTATGTGTGGGAGGATTTCTCAGAAACGTTTCTGAATTTTATTTAGTCTCTAATTGTTCTTCACGTTGTTTGTTTTTGTGCTATACCTCTGGGCTAGTAATCACTGTGTGTACACACGATGATAACAGAAATGCTAGCAATTTGTTTAGGTGGCTAATTGTTTAATTGTACGGCTGCTACTGCACATGTATTGTCCTTGTTTATATGCAGTGTACTCCTCTCTTGTTGGCTATTTTTGTCTTCCTCTTCACTCACTCTTGACAGTTGGCCAGCATCAACTACTGAACTAATTCCACTTAACACAAAAGTGACAGCCAAAGAGAGATGCAAAACATTGTTCACTCTAACAAATAGTAATGAGAGAACGAGGATAAAGGAGATTAGGTTGCCTCTTGGCCCAGTGCTCCTTTCCATGACCCTGCTCCTTTTCTTCATATCTATTTAATTTGACATATTTATCATACGATTGTTTGTTTCTCTGAGGAGTATGGGCGATGAACCCCTCTGTCTGACATGGCTAGCAAAGACAAGGCAATTGTCAATAGCATGAGCTAGAGATGTGCATATGTATGTATGTGTATATCAGAGGGAAGGAGAGGAGGAGAGAGAAAACGAAAGGGAGGGGAGGTGCAGTGAGAAGCAGGGAGGGGGCTTGTGGGAGGGTGAGAGAGGGAGAGAGAGAGACAGAGCGAGAGAACAAGCGGCTCGCCTCATTCCGCTGCTTTCTCAGCATCCATTCTGTGAGACCGTATTCTGGAGAGGAGAGACCTACCTAACAGGCAAATTGGAGAAGGAAAAAAGGGGGAAAATCCATTGAAGAGGGAGGATATCGAGGAAAATAACCCATAATCAGGTGTCTTTGGCATCGAGTTTCACCTCCTAGAGCTTTGGGAGAGGTGTCTGAAAGTTTCCATCCGGGGGGGACACCCTCCCCTTGTTGTGAGGATGAACAGCGGATGCTGAATTTCATTCCTGAAGGCAGCAGGAGATCTGTGAATACCGGCTGGATTCACTTGCGTTGGAGCTGGTAGTGCGCACCAGAAGAGATCCTACAGTGCCTCTTTCTCTCTCACACGCACATTTTCCAGAAGAATACATATCATTATTTCACCGTGACCAGGTGGAATATCAGGGGAAACCAACCCAACAGAATATCTTCTGAACCTGGGAAGTAAAGGAACGGATTATTTGCAGAGTCAATGAAGGACATCCTGTTCATAAAAGTAAGTTCTAATAAAGAAAGGCTTTGAATTGGGTTCTGATTCTGAGAGACTTGGAGGATATTTGCCCTTTTATCTTTTGTTTTGGAGCAGCACCGAGCTTCAAACAGCTTATCTTGTGGACTATAAGGTTCTGGATGGTATTTCAAGGTAAGGGCACATCCACAAGCTCTTGTATATTAATAGCACCCTTCAGGTTTTTTGAGGAAAGGGCATATTAGAGATCTGAAAGATACAGTTGAGTGGGAAAGAGAGAAAGGTAGATGGAAATGGTGCATGAATGTAGCCAGTTTCATAAAAAGTTGGGATAAATATCATCATACATTACCAAGCTTCAAGGCTTATGGAGAACATGAACGTTAATTCTAATTTGTATGGGTTTCTCTGAAAGGCTACTTCCACATGCAGAAGATAATGTTTCTATCTGTATCTGCATACTCATGCATGTGTGTTTACTGAGAGGGGAGATGCCTGTCTGCAAAGCAATTCATCTCTCTGCTTCCCTGCTACATAGCGGTTATCACCAGGGGAGGCAGCTAGTGGAAGGGGCATAATTGTGCTGGATGTTTGTCTTCTTCTTTGCAACCGCAAGTATTTCCGAGCTCAGGGAATTACTTCCATACAGGAGCCACATTTTATTCATAATGGTTAGTGTCTTTCTGCATTTTGAAGGCTGCTCCTTTATCTCTGCTCACAGAGAACCAATTGTGTCCAGTATTACACTATCTCAGACACCCTACATTATACCTTCGCCCTCACTTTCTATGTTCCAGTAAGTGTGTCTGTGATTGTGGTACAGCAATGCATCTCTTTACCTGTTTTATTGCTTATGGTTATTGATCTTTTTTTTCTTCTTTGCCAAGTTCCCTTTCCGATGGAATGCAAATACAGGAGAAAGTGTTCAGACTTAGACAGAATGATCAAGGTATCATATTTGTGTTCGTTTTTCTTTTTGGGAAGTGTGAATCTGCTGCCCTCTTGACCAATAACAGACAAGTGCAAGTCTACCTCCTTTTGTAAAGCAACGGTTTAAATATTTGTGATTGCATCAGCATCCTGTTGGTTCCCTGAAATATTTAAAACAGCTGAGCCGTCAATAGCCTGTCTAAGCTGTCACTGCCCAACTTTGGCCTGGCCTCATGCTTATAATGTAACATGCAATACAGTGACCATTGCATGCCTTTGCCTCTGGATATAAAATGTTCAAAAGAAGTGTCTCTGCTCTTGCAAAACATCCACTGGGGGGAAGTGGAGCCTGATGGAAAGTTGATGACAGCTCCTTTGTGTCTGCCGTTGACTGTTGGCTCAAATGGCCAATTGTTCTCCTGAATATAAAGCTTGATTGCAAGAAGCTTCTCACACACACAGTGTATTGATGTCACAGCATGCAAGAGGGCTAGTGTATAATTGCTTCTTCTTGAAAGAGATCCAAACGTATTATCTGCTGTGCCTGCTGTATTCATTTAATATTATAAGCTACATCTACACAATGTATACGTCAAACATGCGTGTGTACGTGTGTAAGAGAGCGTTTTGGAGGACGAGAGTTTCTGAGTGTATCTGGTATCTGCGTGGGTGTGTATTTGTCCAGAGCTCTGTGCTTCATCCCTTTTGATGTTTTATTGAGTGTTAACCATGGCAGGGCTGACGCATTGCCTCTGATATGGACTAGCATGGTTAAAGGAGAGCACTAAGACCGACTTTGCACTTCCTTGTATTTCCTTTAACTGTGAATTAGCGATGCTGTGTCTTGAACCGCCTCTTTCAGCCCTTTGGATTTGGTATATGATTTGGTCACACACTGTGTATGTGCGTCAGTGTGGCTGCTTGTACACGTCTGTGTAGAGGCAGATAGGATATGTGTGCTGTGTGCATACGTACAGTGTATGCTCAGGTGAGTGTCTGTCTGTGTGTGTATAATCCCCTTCTCTCTGTGCGTTACGGGGTTTATACAGATTGGAGTCTCTCTATCAGCCATTTCTGATGTTGGCAAACGAGTGAAACAAGAGGCCCTTTATTTTCAGTGATATAATGCATCCTCTGAATCACTGAATGGACGGAACTGTGGGAAGGAGTTCTCTTTACTACCTCGTCATTATTCAATGCATTAACACCATGTTCACATGGGGGAAACATCTGAGGAAACAACTTGAGGCTGGGCTTTTGATTTATCGCTGCATAATCTGGCACTTAACTTCTTCTATGATAAGTATCACAAATAATTTGCAATCATCAGCCTTCTGGGTTAGTATCGGCAACATGTCATTGAAATAAAGAACAGGCAAATCAGGCCTCATATTTCAAAAATTGTCTCTAATATGAATATTCTATGAGCATCACAAATGTATATCGCTTATTTAAACATGCCATACATTATCATGTGATTAGCATTAAGGCAGTGAATTACTTTTACAAAATTACAGCCTGTAGAATAAAACTATGTAAGAAGGTATTGCATTGCATTGCATTGTCTGTAACTGTAAATGGAAACAGAATTAGTTAATCTCTTGATCGTAGTCATTTTTGTTGTTGAAACAAAAAAGAATGAACAGCTGATTTTATTTAAATATGTTCAAACGGATAAAAGGTTTTATATGGTCAGTATCAACCTCCTTCCCCTTTTAAAAGTAAAAGTGATATTAAGTTTGAGTTGGTTAATATTTGCAAATTCCATGAAAAACTACCTTTGGCTCTCGATAGAGAATAATTATGACCTGTACACAAAAATAAATGGCAGGGATGAAACTAATTGCAGGTTTAATATTTAAAGCTGTAAAATTGAAACTGAGATAGCAATTAGATTGAATTTGTTCCAGAGTTTCACGGATCGTTTGCACAGCCATGCAAAACCTTTTCCCGTTCAATTTGTAAACTGCTCCAGAATTTTGTATTTATCTTAGAATTATTTTCTAAACTGTAACATATTTGTATACACAGGTAAACCACTCCATCTTGTCAGAGGATAGATTTATAAAGAGCCCTGTCAAAAACAAGAACTGTACCCAGAAGCAGAATAACATATTTTTAGCCTGTCCATTAAGGACACAAAAAATCAATGATCCTAGACCGAAACGCTGGTTTCAAATGTACATGTTTCCCTCCATGACCTTTTGGATACAGTTGTGAATTTGTACTTTGTAAATATCAAATTCTAACTTGATCAATAAAAGTGTCTCATAGATGTTATGAAACAATGTGTTTTAGCAGTTTGTTTATATAATTCTTTGATTTGAACTTAATGTATAAGGTAATTTACCCACTTAAAAGTCATGTTTAAAGGATATGGATAATATAATTACTTTTAAATTTAAATACACACACACACACACACACATTCAGTTTAAGGGTTAATACATGTTTGATATTTGCTGTCACAACAGTATAATCTAGTCCTGCTACCTCTTAAGGGACACACATCTGTAGCAGATACCACCAGCTGGCTGAGACCAACAGAGGAACCCGACTTTAAAAGGGAGTTTGGTCAACTGGAGACCAAGCTGTGAACGGATGTGGCTGATCCGCTGTCAGCCCCTTTGAATCCCTGATGAGGCGAAACACAATATGCCTCAACAGCTGGGTCATTTATGGAATATGCTTACTCATCGTGGTCGACAGCCGCTAAGGAGGAAGAAATAATTACATTTTAATAGAGAATATGCTTCAGAAAAATATTATTGTATATCAATCTTAATTTCTCATAAAAATATCAGACTTAAAAAAGTAGCAGGAGCAAGAGCTATGGGAAAACATGACGAGCACTATGCTCAATATGATGTTGTTATTGACGGTTTTAATACAAATCATTGGCCGAGTGTATTAAGTAGAACTGACTTCAATGAATGTTTGATGATAAGGTGTGTCACTGTGCACATTTACATTACACCATTTGAGGCAGTATCACTGAAAGAAACCTGAACTGAGATTAAAAAAAGAAGTAGCCCCAGACTCCTCTTCACACAATAGAAACATGCTTGGCAGAAGAGTTAAGGAAAAGGAACACAGTGGATCTGTGTCGGTTGAAGATGTGACGGGCTCAGTGACTGCTGTTGGCGGTGTACCCCTTTAGGGATATAGTAACCAGGAAGAGGCCGTCTGGGGCATGAGGATTGATCTACAAACGGCTCCCTTTGACAGTGACCTTGCTGTCTGCGTCACTTTGCAGCTTGACCTTCCTGGGCAAGCTGCCGAGGGCACGTCGTATCACCTTTTTGGAAAAGTCCCTTTCTGTTTGTGTTGGCATTACGAAGGGCCAGGGGTGACGTAGCTGGCTAAGAATAGGGGTCAGGGGATGTCTCACTGTATGGCAGTTGTGAGAAGAGAGGAAAAGGTGAACATAACTTATTGGGCTATTGCCCTGGGGGAAAAAAGGCTTGATATCACCTTGGTCTTCATCCCCATGTTAATTTCTATACAAGTATTGTTTACCCTATGTCTAGCAGTTGCATTGCTCAGAGTACAAGCATACAACCTGCAAACAACCTGGTTTTGAGAATAGGTACAGTATCATAAAACACAGTATTGCGTTACATTCTGTATACAACATATGTCTATTTTAGGAAAACAAATCCTGGATTGTAATAGGAGATCTTGTTGTAGCAGTGGTAAATGTTGCCACCATAGATTTTCTCCACCACCCTACTGTGAATTTGCTGAAATCCATTTGATTTGATTTCTCTTTTTGTCCTAATGGACGAGTAACGTATGTGTCATGTACTATACTATCCTTGGTCATTATGTTTTACAAAGCCTCTTTGCACTATGAAAAGGGACCTTTGTGCTATGCACATTTTTCCATACTTTGTCATTCTGCCAGTATCTACCCAATAAATCATTATAGCCACAAACACAGCCAAACCACTCTTGTGTCATTACTGACCTGTCCAGTTCTTTTAAAACTAATTAAAGATCATTAAATATTCACACAGTAAAATAACCTGCCTATATCCTAATAGCAAGGAAAGATTGATACTGGTTCTTTTTTCAGCAAGGCCAATGTTGGAGCCATCCATTTTGTATTTTGCCTCCATCAGCCACTTTAGGATGTCCTTACAGCGACTTTGCCACCTTCATCCTTCCTCTGCAGCCTCAGTTTCAGCCGTGAAGCAGGGTATTTAGAGTATTGACCGCGTTGCTCTTTAGACGATAACAGAAATGCTGTGTCTTTTTTTTGTTGATCAAGGTGAGGGGCTGCTTACATATTCAACTCTTTGTTGTGTGCATGTTTCTCTTAAGCTCTTTATAAAGTCCCGATCAAAGGATGGGTATTAGTAGAAGGTAAGAGCAATGACTTATGCATCGTGTTCTTCAGTGTACAATTGAGGTTTTCCAAGATTCATTATAAATCATAAATGTGTGCATGGATTTGACTAGTGCAAACTTTATTTTCAAGTTTTCTATTATGGTTAAATATCACACAGTT
This sequence comes from Eleginops maclovinus, assembly GCF_036324505.1. NCBI lineage: Eukaryota > Metazoa > Chordata > Actinopteri > Perciformes > Eleginopidae > Eleginops > Eleginops maclovinus. The sequence goes on from NC_086371.1 coordinate 6,694,184, forward strand.
TAAAATGAATCACTGAGCTGTGAGCTGCCGGCTGGTGACCAGAAAGGTTAGGTCATCACATACAATACCCCCTCTAATGCTTCACAGGTGGATCCGGATATGTCAGTGTCGTCTTTTTTGTTGCAACAATAGTGAAAATGTCAGTACACAGGATAACTCTTCTGCCTCTGAGGGGACTATAGACTCTCCAAAAGCACTTGTGTCTCTTACATTGGACAAGCTACCATAACCCAGTTTCTGCCACACTAAGACAGGCTCTCTACAGGATACGGGACCTGCACTTGTTAGTGCATGTCACTGATCCGGGCTTCCTTTGGGCTTACAGCTGGTGTGGACCAAAATACAGCTCAGATGTTTGCTAGTTACATATCTTTTAAGGGAATCTGTGGGGAAAGCTAAGAACACATACAGCCTTTAAAACCTGATCAAAAGCAGGAGACTGTTGTTTTGGGACTTTGGAAATGTCTCAGCTCCCGAGGTGTTAGGTTCATACCGTGTTATTTCAGGTATTTTAGACGAGTTTTCAGCTCCTGGTGAGAGAAAAGTCCATTATATGTTTCAATCTATAAGCTCTGTTAAAGAGTGAAACTAAATGTAATGGAAAATGGAGTGAATCCAGAAACGAGATATTGATTGATTAGCATAACTCTTATAATTGACAGGCTAATAGTGAGTTTCAAAGCCTACATGTCAATCTTAACAACTTTATTGATATAAAAGCAAGGCATGATGACACAACATTAATTCCAGGCACAAAACCCTTTATATTATACCTGCAGCGTTTATATTAAGATAGTGACACTTGGCTGCTATCCAGTGAGTGCAACCAACCCACTTTCAGAACAGCATCGCTGCGGAACTCCAATATACTGCAGTCCCTTCTTTATTACAGGCTGTTGCAGGAAGGACTATTCAATAATAGTAGGGGCTCTGATTCAATATTGCCCATTTAATTTATTGCATGCTTCTTCCTTATATTCCTATAATCTCAGATCGCTGTCTGTCGGGCGAGCGAGCGTATCATTAGAGCCGTTGTCATGCCGTTGCTCCTGGGCTGGGGAACATACTGAATAGATAAGGACTCCTTCTCCTCTCCCGGCTTCTTCCACCGCTCTCGTTATCGCTGCAGCTCTCTCTTTTCCTCTTCTTAGTCTTCTCAGTGTCCTACCAGAGGTTTGACTCAAGTGGAAGCTCTAGACATTTTGGATTCTGTCAGGGAGGCGATGGAGGTTCTGAAAGCAGCACATAATCTTCTGCCTGCCGCGCTCTAACTCTTGTTCGCCTTTTGGTTATGGAGGGATGTTGTCTGATGATTCAGTTGTTTGTCTGGAGCAAATGTGAGCTTGTGTGTGTGTGTGACAATGAGACAATGTGTTTGCTGGTTTATAGATGGCTATTTAGTCGATGGAGAGCACAAAAACTGATACAATAGAAAGACAAAGTCTGCTTGGATGAATGACAAATGTGCATCACTTTTTCACGTCATTAGTGATTGCATAGGCCCTAGCTGGTTTTAGCTGATTACATATTAATATTCGCTAGTCCAATAATGTCATTAGCTAGTGATGTGCCATACTATCGCTTATAATGTGTCAACCCTAATATTTTAATAATTGCTGGTTCAATATTTTGTTATATGTAATGGATTGCTTTACAAGGTATTACATTTTATGAAAAATTCAGATTGGGACATTAATCAGATATTAATAAGCTTTTTCATTATGTGGCTGTTCATACAACCTTTGTTCCACCTAGATATACATTTACTTTTCCATTTTATATAAGAAAACAGCAATCTTACCGATTACATCTCAACAACCATGTAATTGGTAATGACAAACAGTGTGTTTATTCTTGAGTTAATTCCTAATCTGTCATTACAATATGACAACATAGCCTGCACACTTTGGGCTTGTTCAATGGTGATTTATCGGAATTAACTCTTCAATTCATACTGATATTTTATGTTGCTATTGATATTAAAAACATCATTATGTAATAAATGAAGAGACCACCGGTTTTTACTTCATAGGTATGTGTTTGAGTTACACGATTTCTTTCTTTTTTTTTATTGTATTCTATAAACTACTGACAGCATGTCTCTGTGTTGGAATTCAACAGACACTGGAATGGCTGCCATACATGCAAATGTGGAGTGGTCTCTTAATTCTTTTGTTTGTCAGCATGAGCTGTATATGAATTGAAATCTTGCAAAAACTATTTTTATATGTTTATTGTTTCTAAACAATTGATTTAAATAGATTTGAGGACCTCATGAACATTGTCATTTATAATTTAAGACAAGTATGAAAAGGCACGGATGCAGAACAGTGATAGGGTATATGATCAAACAGCAACCTCGTCAAAAACATAAATATTAAATATGTGCTCTGTAGGCAGTCGTTGATGGAGTATCTCATATTGGCATAATCAGCTGACCCAATCCACTAAAAAAATATGAAAATATATACATATATATCCACTCAAAGCATTGCAAGCAGTCCTGTATACATAAAATATAAATGTCTTCACAGGCCTTAGTGAACAAAATTGTGGATGACAGGCCCTCAGCAACGAACTCTCTCCTGCCACCCTTATAAAAAGCAAAAGGCAAGAGAGAGTAAATGTACATGTCCTCAGAAATTCTCTAAACACATAGTTCAGATGCTGTCCGCCTGCCACATTAGATATTGCAGGGACTGCATAGCCCACTCTAGTTTGATAAGCCGGGAATTAAAACTCCATATTTTAAAATTGACCTTTACTTCCAAGTGCACAAGCACCACTGCCATTGTTAACATGTGTAAATCCTAGCCTTGGAAGCCGACATGGTCACTGTGAATTATAAATCAATGAACATGTATTAGTGTAAAATCCTCCAGCACTTGGGGCTTTGCTTGCGATGGAAGAATGAATAGAAGGGAAACAGGGGAACCTCGGGGGATGTTAGGCTGTCCAACTCTGGGTCTGCTGGTCACAGCCTGGAGCACATCCATACAGATACACAGACAGGGCTTATTTATTATTGGCTCAGTAGGAAAGCATGCATTTCTGTGTGAGTGTGCTTTGATTTAGCTATTCAGCAAAGAAAAAGGCACTGTTGCATGATCCATACCATTGACATAAAGATCCACAGCCATTTGGTTCCTTTTTGTAACATAAGTGATTCTACTAGCTTAAAATATTTACATTTAATATCAAAAGGATTACCATCCGCATGATCATATGGCTATTTGTCAGGTCATCACAGGAGGGACTTGCCTGGTTTAACCGACATTGGAAAGATCTCAAGCTCCTGAAAATCAGAGTAGAGAAACGATAAAAGAGACAAAGACATCACAGTCCTGGACAGTGGCCTGTTGCTCAGAGAGGTTATCCGTTTGATTTGCAATGCTAATACTATTCTGAAATTAGTGCTTAGCAACAAAGATACCACCTCTGCCAAGAAAAGGGAAAAGGGATGTTTTAACTTTGAGCTTTGCATTTGATGGACTATTTAATCAAAGAGCAAGGGAATTATTTGTGGAAAAACTCTTTGGCGAGGACGTGACCCACATGTTTGTATCATGTTGTTGTTCATGGTTCTTGAACAACCATAATGCGTTGGAACCTCTCTGTCAATAAAGCAGAGGACATAGTGCAGGAGACAGTAAGTAAGATGCACTGAATGATGGGTAACCTGTCACCACATACATTCATTTAGCTGGTTTTCTCCACAGAAAGCTGAAGTCTGTACTGCAAACCTGCTTTGAAATAGACCACATGTAGGTTTACAGTTAAATGGCATTAATATATGTTACCTCATTTCAAAATGTAGTTTTTTCTTGAGGCAATATTTAGTTTTATCTTCAGTAATAAACTTTATTAGTATGTGCTACCCTCTGTCGTGAAGAGGTAGGGCTATGACGATGTTCAACTTATTTAAGATGTGTGTCGCCTGAAGGTTTCCCACAAACCCAACACACACATATACACATATGCATAAACACTTCACAGAAATATGAATCATTTAGATGCTTTGAACATGTTAAAATGCATTATTTCTAAATGCACTCAACAGAAGGTAATGGGTTTATCGTACATGACTGCACCCGGAAGCTTGTTCACATGTTTGTGGTCCTTTAGAACGAGAAACAGCTTAGCTTCTTTCAGCTAATTAGCAACTTAACGAACTGAGACACTACACATGCCAAATCTAAATCAACACATTTATTGTTTTATCTTATGTAATTTATGTTGATATGCGGAAAAAACCAATACGTAAACGTTCCACATGAAGTAAACTCAGAGCCAGATTGCAGTTGATGATCACATAGTTACATATTTTCCCTGCAGGAAGAAAATAATTGAACCTAATAGTGGTAGTGGTAATGATCGGCTCATTCAGGGATTGAAAGGTTGTTAAAATAACTTTATGTGCCCCAAATAATGATGACAGGGCAGCTTGTATACAGTGGGGTTGAGGAGTCCATTATCTTGACAATTACGCTTCTATTAGGAGATGAAAGCCTTTACCACACTGTTTGTGGCCACTGCCTTTGGTCCTCCTCAGGGCTGCCCGTATACTCAGCGACCTCTTCCGGTGCAACACCCATCTAATCCCATTACTGTTTGTGACTCACTACTTTCAACTGTCGAGAGAAAAAAGAAAAAAGTGCATACATAATGTATTCCTTGGGTGTATCCACCCCCAGATCAATGGCAATACAAAGACCATCTACAAAGAGGGTTGGCTGAAGGCCATATTTGATCACTTCCACTCCGCACGATCACTGCTCCCTTTTTTTGTCAGCCCGCTGAGACTCAATTATTTCCAAGTGTTTGTAAGCTATTGTTGAAAGAACACGAAGTGAATATTTAAAGTTGGTGAGGGGAAGAAAAATCTTTGATGAGACATGAAAACAGCAGATGGATGGTAATAGTGAACTGTTAAACAGAAAGAGAGGAGGAGAAGGAGAAAGAGGAGAAAAGAAAATCATGAGATGCAGCTTCCCATTCCTCTTAGGGATAGTGGAGGAAGAGATGCATGACAGCAGACTAGCTTGTGTTGTGTTCATACAATGTGACGGATAAAAAGTACAAAATTACAGAGCTCTTGATCAATTGAAAGCAACAGATAGCAGTTCAAATAACTAACTGAAAAGTAACTGGAGTATGACAGATGGACTCTCTTAACTTCGGAGAGCATAAACAGTATTGGGCGATTGAATCTACATGGTGAACGGAACGTTTACAAAATAAAATGTCACTGCTGTAAAGGAATGAAACTCCAATCTGCAGAAATCTCCAAATGATGTAAAGAGTCATACATTAATCAACCTCAGATCCAGTCTGAGTATTTAGCCTATAGGGGGAACCGGCACTTTTTCTAGGTTTCCTTTTTAGTCAGCAGATATTCCGACGAACACTTCCTCTTTGTGCTGGTGATATCTTACGGTCCTATAAGCTATTGAGATGGGAAAAAGGAAGTTGGAGTTGAAAGACAATTAGAAACTACATGGCTTCCAATTGTTTATAGAACTTATTAATGAAGACACTGAAGAAGTTGATGTGCAGCGTTATGGTTTAAGCATGTGACAAAACACTTTATACTACCAAGGCACAGATTTATTGTTCCATTTCCTGCCGGCTGGGCTCGTAGCCCACTATTTTCATTAAAAAATTAATCTATTTCCCAGAGTGTTTTTTTTTTCATGTCCTACAGTGTGGAATCGTCACTACTTCAGGACGAATTCATGGTACATCTGATTGGCACTGTGCCACCTCTATGGCTGCGCCTCGTGTAATGAGTGTTTGTGTGAAGGGCGAGGCACACACTAAAATTAGATCAAAGGTCTGCACTCGATAGGCATCAAACGGTGGACTGAAGTCATGCTCCAGCACGGGCGGTGCCATGCCTATTCAGCTACTCGGATGTCATACCACTGGTAATGACTGGATCTGGTCTTTTTGATGTGCCCTTCCCAAATGAGAACATCTTGGTTTCATCCGTCCGATGTGCATTCCAGACAATATTTGAGGGATTAAAACTGTGTTGCTAATCACCAAACTGTTGCCGTGGGACTCTGCAATCATCGATCAGTGTTCTTTGTATGCTGGAAAGGACAAAGACTCCACCTGGCACAAGAGTCCTTAGTCACACTCGAGTTTTTTTTAGCTTGCATTACCTCCACCTACGATCTGTCATACCAAGATTCTGCTGGGCAGTGCTAGCCTTACATTTTTATATTTAACCTGAAAAGTGCAGTGATCTTTGCACACAGAACAAGAAGGGATCTAAAGCACCTCCACCATGAATATGTTAAGCACTTTCAGAGTTCTGTTTGGTATGAGATATCCTCACAAAATGTACTCCGTTCCCAGGATGACATTTCAATATCTAAGACCTTTGTTCACCTTTTAGTCTAAGGTCCATACATATTATATTAGTGGAGGCTATGACCAATCACCTTCCGGACCTTCCAATCTTTAATTGGCTCCCAAAATATTGTTTACACATATGACTGATGGAGCAAATTTGTTCCATTTAGTTTCATATTGCCCTTCTTACTGGGACATATTGTGTAATATGAGATGACTCAAAGTCGGCAGGTCACATTTGAAACATTTAAATAAGCCTTTTTCAGAGGTTGGTTGCTAAAGATGACCAATAACAAAATGACTTACTAAATGCCTGCTCTGCATTTGATAACATTTGCAAAAAAATCTGTCTGAAATTGAATTTCACAGCCAAAACTCCACTTTGTTTAGAATATGATTATTATTAATTCAGTTGGTCATCTACTTGATTTACAGCTTACTTTCTCTGACAAAGCAATCTGTATATTTATTGAAAATGTGGCACTGATTGTCAGTTAATACTCGAGCGGCTGCCTCCTATCATCCGAAATATTATTGCAAAAGTCTGTGTCTGGCAGAAAGCGTCTCCTCTTGTCACGGCTGTCTGATTAAGACGAGTTAACACCTTAGAAATGGAGTCACCCTTTCCGCATGTTGTATTGCCAGTGTGTCATGTGATCCACACTCACCGCCCACGTATGATTGGAACATCTATTTTTAATCCTCCTAAAATGGAAAATGTGAATATGATATTATTAGGAAGTCTTCTATGTACTTATCATTAGCTGAAGCAAGCTGAACAAATTAACAAAAGGGAGGAAAAGGGAGCTTGCTGAGAAATGGGGAAAAGGTAGAGTTTTTTTTTTTCCCCCTCCTGTTTCTTTTATCGCATCACACGCATTGAGAAAAAGCCTCTAATCCTGAGTGTACACAGTAAACTCCGGGTAAATTGTAGAGCTTCACAATTTTTGGGAAAATGTTCAAAACTCATCCTTGTTGACACTGAGCTCAGGTAACCTTATGGGTACTTCTTTGATGAGAGAGCGGATTGAACTTTCATTAGATTTTAAGTAGGTCACTGTCTGTGCAGGAGCAGGATAAAGTAGATTATATGCCTGCTTGTAAGAAGTACACCTGGGAGACAGGGCTTGGCCTTGGATGTAGAACACAAGCTTTCATATTTTAGACATTAATGTAGGCCAGTGTTACCACCTGAGTTTCATATTTTTTCCAAACACTCAATGACCGGTGAGACTGTAACTTGATATTGACAAATCATTTTTTAATGAAAGGAGTCCTACCCAAATGATTACTTTCTAGATTTGTAAAGTAATTCCCACATTTGTGAAGATGGTAAAATATGTTTGTGACAGTCTGCAATGCTATGAACAGAGTTTTGGGAGCTTATGTTTACTCTCCCGCTGTCATTTGTGCTATATCCTGCATTTTAATTCCACTTGACTGCATGACTTAAAGTCAAGTCTCTAATCTTTCCCCCTGCGATAAAATCTTCCCTTTAACATTTCTCTAACACGGGCGTACGGCAGTGTTGAAGCTTCTGCATAACAAAGACATTCAAAATATTTTCTTACTATGGATTTGCATTTCTGCTCTTATACACAGCTGCTCATCTACGCTGAGCTTCCCGTTACATAATATGAAATGCATTAAACAATGATCTGCTGCAGGTTATTCCTAGGCTTTGAAGATATTTTACAAGTGATTGTGTTTTTTGTAGAGTTGTAACTCTTCTAGGAGGCTGGAGGAGCGTAATTACCAAACTTTTTGAGTTTGATTTCTGGTATATTCTACGGGCAGAGGCTGGTATGTTCACACATAGATGAATGTATTTATTGGCTATTAAAGCATGTGAACATGTTCTACAAAAAACACAAATTCCATGTATGAACCTTCAATGTTCCCTTCAAAATGACCTACTTTGGTCCGATAAATCACTCCTTGTTTATTATGGTTTCCACATCCTCCACCGCCTTGCATTGAGATGGTAAGAAAAATGCAGCTTTTATCCTTTTGATTTATACAAAAAACTAAGAATCTTAGGTTCCATGTTTGGTCATCAATTGTGCCATTACCATGACTGATGTTTTTAGTTTTTTGAAGTGAAACATTTCAATATCTATATTAATATATTTATCAGAATCAGAAACCATTTATGTGTTCCTTAATGGGGAAATCTACATTAGAACAGAGTGCAGATAGTGAGGGGAAAAACATGACTAGGTATGTACACGTTATTAAAACACAATAAATGAAAAACTAAATAGCAGATATGTACACCATGTCTGAATATTGGTATATTAAAAACATAACTTTAAGTAGTCCCTTCATGTGTGTTGGTATTTACTCACTCCTATAAGATTACAAGAAGCTTGAGCTTTTGATCCTCAGTCTGTTGCAGTACAAATATATATATATATGTTTTTTGACGGGAAGTCTTCATCTTATTTAAACTGCATATCATTACACTGTTGGAGGGAAACATCCCATCATAACACAGAAAGCAATAAGGCAGGGGTCTGAGCACAGGATGTTCTTGCTGTCAGGTTACAGTTGGAGTTTGCAGGCTCTGAGGTGGAGCACTGAGTGATTGCCCTTGGGTTTCAGGGGCTTACTCCCAAGATCCTTTGTGGCTTGTATTAGACTGTGTGTCAGACCCTCCAGAGTAAGAACTTTGATCTCTCCGCCGCTCTGGGAGGTGCACACATTTGTCCCGCTATGAAATTTGGGAGTAGTTTTTGGTTTCGGAAATTAGATTTTGAAAGAAATCACGCTCGTTGATAAGTGACTTCACTGTAATGGTATTGTGTAACATAAAATAGATTTTCAAATAATAATGAAGCATTAAAATAACATCATTCATTTATTACATGTGTTGATTACAACCCTAGTGGACAGGTCTCAATGTAAGTATGTTTGTATACAATACGTTGATTGATTTGATTTAGGTTACCTTGCATTTTTCGGCCAAAATATTCTTTCCTTTTTAAGGATGTTACAGCAAAACCTGTACAATATTTATAACACCTTAGAATGTAATTGGATTCCTTCTACTGAAGTGAGCAGGACTGTGTGTTGCTGTGAATGTATTGTTGCTCTGTGTGTGATTACTCTTTTGCACAGTGCAGTATTGTATCTATTTTATGAAGCCTTTTTAGAGGTAGGGTTTTGCTCATCCATGCTGGTCTTCTAGAGTTGAGTACATAATGTACTGTACTTAAAATTAGATAACTAAACATCAGTTCACATAGTATTTTCACCTCATAAAATCAGGACAAGACTTTGTGCTAGCAGTCCAAAGTATTATCTGCATCCAATTAGGCAAAGTATTTCCTTCATTGATTACATAATTGAACAGGGAGATGGTAATTTGATTTGTGGATGAAAGGATGATATTTAAAATGGAATTGGTAGAGTGCATTTTTTTTCCCTCAGTCTGGTCATCTGAGCCGAGTTCTGAGCTGTGGTTATTTACCAGAAATGAATCAGCTAATGTAACCATTTCCTTTTCTTTGGCCTGACATTAGGACTGCTGAGTGCTTTTGGAGTCTATCATGATTGGAGAGATATCATAAATACTTAGAACTCTGCAAACCTACTCGTATGTTACATAATATTGTTCCAGAGGCTGTGAAGGTGTGCCACTTTTGTAAGAATGCAAGTAAAGCCGTACATTGACATTCTGTCAACACAGGAATGTGAAAGTATTTACTTGGTTTAATGTCATGCATTAAAAAAATCAGTTTTGGATGTTTTGAGTCAAACATCCAAAAGGAGGGAAGCGTGGACTTACAAAGTGCTGTGACCAAGCAAACCATGCAGTGGTGGAGCAGTGGTTCCAGTGGATATATTCACGGTGACAGTTACATTAAATAAGCGAGGTTGAACAGAGCCACTCTCTGAGAAAAACAGTTGTTTCGCCTCCATTTCAGCAGGTTTTTTTTCAGGTGTGCCATGGAGCTAAGGTGCTGCTGTTGTTTGCAAACAGCATATAACACTCAGTATTTTGTTTACGCTAGGGATAAAAGAAATGTGTTGTCAAAAACAGGTAGAAAGCAAGTAGATATAAGAAATGATTAAGCTTATGGAACAATTATGACTAACCAACTCAACCTACCTATCCATTAACTGCCTAACCTTTATAGCTGGAGCCGATCAAGCCCCCACAGCATGGGCAAAGCTAGCCTTTTTCAAACCATCTAAACATGGTCATTTTATCTTAATAAAAGAGATAAACATCTTATAACTTTTGTACTCTATGCTCTATAATGCTTTCAGGACGATGACTGCAATTTATTCGGCAGGAGCTTTCTACAGCAGACAGTGCAGTGCTCTAAATATGTTGTAAGTTCTGGAAATGAACTTGATATGATCTCCCACTCAAGATCAGAGCTTTTTAAGCCTAGCAATCAGCTAACACAGACATGGAGAGCTGGATTATATCTTAATTTATGGGTGTTTTTCCTTACTTTGTCTTTTCCTGTTCTTAGTTCTTCAGAATTAAGAACTTAAACTCCAGACCACAATCCTCCTCTCTGTTATTCTTCTGTGGTGAGCACGCCGGCCTGGAGAACTTCAAATGCTGCTTAATCCTTTTGTCTGTTGATTGGATTTCCAGAGATTTCCATTCAATGCTTCATGACTAGAGGCACACTTTCATCTGAGCCATGTGTGAAGCTCTCTCATTTAATTTTTCAAACAAAAATGGGTGTCATTCAGGGCACCCAGATAGCTCTGTGGCGGCCAACGTTTGAGTACGACCTTGCTGTACTGCTGTTATCAATTGACTCTCTCAATTTCCATTACACCTGTTTCACCCAGTGAAAAAGTCTCAGCATGTTTTCTGATTCCCTTGTAAGGGTTAAATCCTTAATGTTCCATGCTTTACTTTGTATGTGCTTTCCAATCATGTTTCCATTATTATCTGGAATTGATTGATGAAGGATTCATGGCACAAACATCCCTGTTTAAACAATTAGTTGTTCACATAATGTAGGAACAAAGAGCTTAGAAAAAGCAACATTGCAAACACTGCAGTAAATACCAACATTGTATCATTTAAAGTACACAGATACTGTCATTTAAGATCAATGGATTGAGGGGCTTTGTAATATAAGCAAACAATATTAAAAACACGACTGCATTTATGCATAACCTATCTCTACTGCAGATCACAACAGTCTGTCGTTAATACAGCACCACATTTCAGTAGATCCAAAAAAAGGCCTTCCCATCAATACTTGTATTGTGAAAAAAATGTGCATTTATAAAGAAGATGACGGTTATCAAACTGATCATATCTTACTCACTGGAATGTGACTACGATATAAACGTACAGTGTTTTTCTTTGTGCTTATCTCAAAACAAACAGACATCTTCATCAGAAAAGCAACCACACACCACTTGGACATATTTGTCCTGCAGTGAAATAAGCTATTATAGACCTTTGCGTGGGTACGTGTTTACTATCCGAGCCACATTTATAATTAGATGCAAAGCATTTTTTTCCCTGCCTCCCCACATTGTATGATTTATTGCTCTACCACAGCTGTCAGAAATGGGGCTTCACTGATTGGCTCTTAAATGGGAATGTTATTAAAATGCAAGTTCAACGCCACTGAGCACCCCAAACGGTTGAATTGAGGCCCCCGATGGTAAACTGTAACTAGTGGTGAGCCAGACAGCTGTTTCTGCATGGCAAAACAGGGTGTTAATGAGTGGAACAGATTGCAGATGAGGTTCACAACACCATGACGTGTTGTTTCTTCACCTGAGACTGCCATGCATCATAAGAAATGATTGCTCAATTTAAATCTTCTGTTATGGATTGAGCTATAAATACATGGTCATATTTACAGGGGCATGTCCTCTCCTCTTGGATCAACATATGATCATGGCAGGATATTGCTCACGACTGCACGGTCGTAGCTTTAAACAGAAGAGTACCTCTTGTTTCATCCGGATAAATCAGGCGGCTCTCTCAAGCTGAGAACAAATGCAGGTTACTCACGACAAAGGCACAGAGAGAATACAGATTTCAAATGCCTGCTATTCTAAATCCAATGCTTTTCTTTCAAGTTTGTTTTATTTTGAAAAGACAATTCATCAGATGAGAGCACGGCATAAACCTGCAATTTTAAGTCTGATTAAGCCAAGTTCATGTTATCCAAGCTCAAAGCTAATATATATTTGCGGCACAACCTTTTTTTCTTTGTATGTTTTTCTCTCTTCTCTACACACACTGCACCTGCGCCTAAAACACATGAAGCACTGTTATCAGTTCCAAGCTATCAGCCTATAAATTGGTATTTAACTCGAAATACTAAGACATAAATGGTAGTAATTACGTTCTCTCCCAAGATAAACACACACACAAGTAATCTGTAAATCTTACAGTTTGCATTGATGTAAGAAAAGCCCAATGGCAAATACAATGCTCACAGATGTTTTCAAACTCTGCGCCTACTGGCCAAATCTAGAGAAGTGTTTGTGAGTGCTCCATTTGGTGCATTCAACTCCATATTTGTCGCGATAACAAATCCAAAAGAGAAGGTAGAAACCTGTTGGCATCCATGCTGTTGCTTGCGTTAAACAGTTGGGAGGACAGACTGAACGCCCTAAGTGCAAATCAGACCTTTGTCCAAGAAAGTGAAATCCATGTTTGTGCTTTGGTTGAATTGCAGACCTCTATTTTGAACAGCAGTATACATTATATTAATGTCCATGATGAGATGCACCTACAGTATCCTCCATAAAGATGCACATTTACTCTGAATTGTTCAGTGATTTTAAATGTTGCATTATCAAATTACACCAACTGCTCTTGATCATCATCATGACTCATTTAACATACACAGGCAGTGTCTATAGCTGTTGTCATCTTAATTCTGCTCTAGTTACAGTTACACTATATGTACATGTATATATATATATATATATGCATGTACAACTCTTGCTTAATTTGCCAATGACTGGAATTAAGCCGCATTCTGCTTTTCTTAGCCAAAGGCATGTTTAACTTGCTGATTAGCATAATTGTGATCGTGTCTATAGTCTAAGGGTTTACACAAATGGGTGAATATACTGACCATGTAAAAAGGTGCCTGGCGTGCACCCAGTCATACAAACAAGCTAATACATGTCAAGAGTACAACAACAACAGAGCCTATCTAATTAGCTTTGCAACAGAGCAGCAGCTCAATAAATGCCTACTGTTAGACCCGACAGCAGTTCCAGCCAGAAACCTAATGGTTCATTAAGAATGAGAGATTTTTGGACCTTGAGCGTTGGCAGTTTGGACTCATTGAACCTTTATTTTAGAGACTTCTTAGAAACACAATGCAAAGAGCAGAACACAAGTTAACCTACCATTACTGACCACTTTAAAGATCCAGCCTCGACAGATAACAGATATAGTTTTCAATCACTACGTTTGGCTAAGCATGGCATGACTGAAAAGGAAAAAAGTACTCATGCCAAGTAGAAGCTGCATTAACAGTAATTTAATAATGTTATGGCTTCCATCCTCTAGACATTTAAAAAGCTTTAGAGAGAAAAGGGCATTAGCATGCCTTAAGATGCTGAATAAAATGGCATCAATATTTCATTTTCTTTGTGTTGCTCTCCGATAAGTCCTTTTGGAAGACCTCACTTTCATCCACAATCATTTTCCCTCCGTTCATCTTCTGCTCAGATCTTTATCTTAGCCTAACGTGCACTGAAGACGCATGAGGGACCAAGGTCAGTGATTTACTATGGCTCCTCAGCCATCCAACTCCAGCTTTTAGTGCTTTTGTATGCAGCAGCGTGTGCTTACCATCCTCTATGTAAAACCCATGATGTGCTTTTTATGGTAATTGGGTTTATGGTTAACAGGGTTTGCAGTAGAGTTTTCCGGTTCGTATGGTTTAAACCAGACATGACATCCTGGGTTTAGCTCTTCTCCTGACCTTGACATAAGGGCCATTTTCTCCGTAAAGCAACGCCTGAAGTATAAAAACAGTTCAATGTGAGCAATGAATTTGCATTTAATTTGAAACTTTTACAGTAGATCAGGTATGGGATGGGAAGTGAGAGGGCCAAACTGAATAATTTGACATTTCAACAGCTATTTTAGCACGGAAGAATATAGTCAACTTTTCTTTTTATTTGTTGGCTCTTCACAACATACGTCAATGATCTTTCCTACAAAATAATTACCTTTTCTCTTGAACGTTAGTATAGAACATAAATGAGATGAGCTAAGGCATTGATACATTTTAAAGTGATGAAGGGATAAAAAAACTCCCAGAAGAAAACCATTCATTATTTAAAATCATTTTGTTCATATGTCATCTGATCAGTGTGAGGATTAAGGAATTCTCATCGACATATTACATTTCAACAGCTCACTCAGTAATATTACGAGGATAGACCGATGGATAAAGTTGCTTCTCACCCATGTTCATCAGACTGCCTACGCATGTAAGGAAGAACTGATGGCTTGCTCGAGGAAAGTAGAACACACATGGTATATATGAGCCACACTAAGCCATCACTTGATCCGCAAATAAAAGTGTTAATCAGGCTGGAAGAATAGGCAGGATACTGTTCAGGGGAGATGGCATGGCAGAGGTGACAGAAGGCTTCCTGTCTCCGACAAGGCCTTTCCATAATCTCTTGGCAGTCATCGGGCAGCTTGGCTATGGGCATATTATATCTCCGGGCTACTTCTCTGTACTCCTGCAGTTCTGCATCCCATAAATAACAAGGGGCAGACGGCAGCAAAGACAATGAGCAAGTGAGGACAATGTGGCAAGGAGGCAGAGAGTCTGAATAAGAAACAGACAGTTGGTTGTCCTGAAGACAAAAAGAGCCAAACGGTTATTTGTTGTTCTGAACAGAGACAGATTGTGGTTGAATAGTACCATGACATTGAGAGAACAAAAAAAGAAAACACTGCAGAGGAGAGATAAGGCTCCCTGTATAAAGGTATGGGAAATTTCGACAAGATGCTCTTGCTCACCCTGAGAAAGGGTTTAAGCAAATGTACCGCTTCACTCTCGCCTATTTATGTGGGTACTATGCAGGGGACAACTGAAATACTGGAAAGTAGTATTGTTTGTAAGCATTAACAATAAAAATTGAAATGATAGAAAATCCTTGATAAGAAAATACAACATTGTACGGATTCAGTCAAAAGGTGTTTTTCAGTTGTTATCATATGTTCAGGGCAGGGTGGACTATTCTGCTAGAATTGTTATATATGTAAATTGGTACTGTCCCAGCAGGGTAAAGTATGTTTAACTAAGTTGCAGTACAGTGCTTTAGGACATTCTGCACTAATGCTTTTTTATATATTCTGTTGACATTTAAATTATAAATGAGTATGTTAGCAAAGTAAAACTCAAAACAAACAGTAATGTAGCAGTGAGATGAGAGAAAAGCGGATTTGTGCAATATAAATGAGCAATAAAACAACCACTTCTGGTGTACTGTATACCCAAATGCATAATAAGTGACTTATCTCCCATGTCTATCTGAGAGGATGTTATTTTCATATGTTTGAGTTTGGTGTTTTGAGGGTTACGTTTTTATAACCTTTTTATTTGTGTGCATTGCTCAGGGGGTCCTTATCCTTTGAGCTCTTATAGGCCACTTTACATAGTTTTACCAAGTTCTGAAACAAATCTCTGAATTGTCCAATGGTTCTTTGTTCATTTTCTAGATAATGGTCACTCTTATTTACAACAGGGAATAGTACCATAAGGAACCATGGGAGGAGGCCAAGCTGCAGAGTTAGAATGTTGCAATGGAACCTTTTGGATGCCATGTTTTATTCATTCAGGTATGTACACAGGGAGCTTTAAGAGCATGCATGCATAGTAGTGCTACCTCTACTCAGCCAACACAAGGACATGGCTAGTTGTGTTAGGGTCAGTGAACAAACTGGGACTGAGCATGATAGCTAAAGTGGGTGCACCGATTCGCTGTGGAAAAAACATTCCACCACGGTACTAGGTAGCGCTTTCCCTTCATAGATTAGGTGTTGTGCCATGTCATATTAAAGTTAATAAAAAAGGGGTAATATAAAATCAAATGGTGCTGTCATTGCTACAGGAGATTTGATTTAGATTACTTGTTTGTCATTTTCAAGAACCTTGCATGTGAGTAATTGGAAGAAGTGTTCAGACTCTTCTGTTATTCAGTGACATTTCAAATGTCTCCTGTTAGCTTTGAAAGGAATATCACTGAACATGCAAGGTACTGTGTTATCATACCAAACCAAATCATTCTTGCACACTAGCAACAGTAATTGGATGAAAGCTGACAGACAGCTGAATTTGAGATTGCATTAAGGTTTTGGAGAAGTTAGGATGATGTTAATGACTTTTTCTACTTTTAGTTAGCAAAGGCACATCGACTTGGATTGGAACTGATTAACTGTTTCTTATCAGTTCCTAACTTTATTTACCATGGTATGCAAAACAGTTTGGGGTGGTTCAGGAGGTAGAGCTGCAGTCTACATGTCAAAGTTTTTCTTTCTAGTTTTCATGTTCATTTTGCTGATGAGCCGTGTTTACTTTTCAATGTGTTTGTTTCTGCTATTTGCAATACTTTGGACAAGGTCTTTAGTGCACTGTAGCATTATTCATTTATTCCCGTTGGTCAAAAGGGCATCTACTGGCTTATTCAAATGTCTTGTCCTTGAAAATCATGTCCATGGGATATCTTTAGGTGATCCTCAATCCTTGTCATTTTACACTGACTGATGACTCCCACATGAAGTGGTGGGTGAAATCCACTTCCATAGCTCTGGATTTCTTCCAGCAGTCTTTTCTGAGTTCCATTTTACCGAGTCAGCTTAGCTGCAGCCACACTTTTTCTATCCTGTAGGATGGGATGAGGTTGAGCGACTGAGGTCTAATTGTGCCTGCTCAGGGCCCTGGCCCTGTACATTCAGCGCACTCAGGATTTGAGGCAAAATGATCAGTTGTTTAAAAATCCAGTCATTTGGACAGGACCTTGTAAAACCAAGGCTGTCCATTTCATGGGCTTTATAGCAAGAAACTCACTGACATCTTAGGTCCTCGAGTTGAATCAAAGTCCCTTCTTAAATAAGTTAGTGCTGGTGTTGACATGGCGTTCTGGGTCTATGGTGTAATTCTCTAACATTTCATTGGTCTGCTGCAACTGTCACCTGTTCTCAGTGTTAACAATGTTTCACACTTATTTCAAACTTACACTCCAATTATCGCTGGCTGTAATGCACAACGGCTAACAGGCCGGAAAGACTACTGCTTCCTAGTTAACGTGTGAAGACATGCCAGGCTTTTAACATGTATAAGGACGTTATACACCATGGCTCAACCTTGGGAATACTCTTTGCAGATAGTTGATTGACACTAACCGTTCCACAGTGACATTTGATAAGTTATTGTGTAACAGAAAAGAAAATAACCCTCTACATCTCTTTACTGTGGCATTCACAACATTCATTATCCAATCAGCAGCATTCAACCTTCTCCAAGGCAGTAAACATCTTGTGTTTGCAGTTGTGGGGGTTACAAACATATTAGGCTAATTTGATGAATCCTGGCACTTTGCAGCTGATATTCTGTCAGAAATGCAGAACAGACACTTGTGATTGGAAGAAAAATGTGAAAAGGGCAAACCAGCAGTCACTTACTGCCACACACATAGAGAATATTGGTTCTATCCGCACCATGTTTTCGGGAACAAAATAGTGTGAAAGAAATAGTTGCACAGGAGTGCTCACAAACAGTACTTCAATATAAACCACATTACCAGAAACAGCGTCCACGTGACAGCTCCGTCCCAGGGTGTGTTTGCAACTTCAAAATGAGTGCAGGAATATTCAAAGTGTGCTCTCTTATTACATTTTTTAACTGCTGTGTAGCACGCAACCCAATCATATACCCACAATAATGCCACTCATGTCAAGTTAAATATATGAAAACTGCTGAAAAGTGCAATTACATTCTCTAATCATGTACAATTTATCTCACTAAATCTAATGAGAAGGTGGGAGCCAAAAACATTTATGTTGTTATTTGTGTCTGCCCTCACTATGAAAAGAAACAGAGATATAGATTTAGTCTGACATTTTCATCATAATTTACTTTTATAGGAAATGCAGTTCCATAGCATTGTTCATAGAAAGGTAATGCCCAATCTAAAAGCCATCTAATGCTAATCAAGGCAAACGCCTCCTTGGGGAGTATTGTTCAGAACCGAGTTAAATCAGTATTGTTCATCTGTTGTTCCACAGATGGTGAAACTACAGGTACTAAAGTAAAGTATATATGAGATCAATCTGAAATTAAAATATGACTTTGAGGTTTAATGCGATGATTGTCAGGTATTGTAGTTCCTGACACATCTACAGTATACATGGATGGAAATTAGTTCTTATAAAGTCCAGTTTTGTTCGGTAAAAGAAAGTACAGCTTTAAAGTGAATTTAGTCTGAATTCATTTAAAAAGTATACTCAAAATGCTTTTAGTTAAATAATAAGATTTGTTTTTATCAACTGTTGCACATTTATGTTGTTAGTATTACACACAGATGATGCATGTGATGCCTTTTTTGAGGATATTATAGTGTAGGTTTCATTTTATATAAAGTCACTCAAATCCCATTAACTTGATAGAACTTCACAGAAGCAAATGGGAAATATTATCATTCCCAGTGTTTTTCTCCACGTACAGTATGATGATTCTGATTAGACTTTGCGCTCTGATGGCTACGCAGATTTATCGTGTGTTAAAATTCCAATGACAGTATTGCCTCTTCTCAGACATTAACTTAGATGATACATAAGCAGAATGATCATCTTCTCAAGCACTATAGGATATTGATATTAAATGTGCACATTACAATATTCCCATTTTCTTGCTTCAGTTGTTTTAACATTACAATGGACAAAGTATCCTTTGGGGGACAGAAAAGGACGTTAAAGGCCGACAGCTGTCTGCGCAGCCTTTTCCAGACTTCCCTTTTATGTGGGAACAGCCAAAGGGGGTCTTTGTTTTTGTCCTTTATTAGCATTTTCACTTTTTCTTGTGATGTTTATAATTTAAAAGGAAAGATTTTGTGTGCCTTGGTACATGGGGGTATGTCATTTCTTAAAAACAGAATAGAGGTGGGTCTTTAAAGTTCGCTAATTGTTTAAAAAAATATACTTTTCAGAGTGGATTCATTTACACCACCATTCAGAAGGTACATTTTAATCAAATAGGTGGTTATTGGTTTAAGGTTCAGTAGTGATCAGTTTAATGATGCAGAACACGATGTGAACGCACTTTATTGTCCGTTATTACATGGCTTTGTTGAATACTCAATTCTGATTGGTCAATTCAGAATATATGACATGTTGTTAATCCAGTAGTACAGACTGCTGTCAAGGACTTATTGACGGTTAAGGAGGATCAAGAAAGAGAAAGGAAAATATGTTAAAATACGGAGCGCCGGACGTCAGAAAAATCCCCAGAAGAAGACAGACAGGAAGTAAACACCAACAGGAACACGGTCTGGGCGTTTAAGGATTTGTTAGTGGATCAGAAACTGGGAACAGACTTGAACAGTTACAGGAAACCTTGATCAGTGCTGCCAAAAAGTTGTTGTCGTCGCAGTTCCAGCCGTTGGTGCACCATGGAATGGAGTTTTTTTTTCTTAGTGGAAGAAATACGATCATGTTTGAGTCAATAAAATAATTTAAACTCATTTGCCTTCAAGCTGATCAAGATCCCTCCGCTTCACGGCGAGCTCCCTAATCAGCCTGTCAGGTGTTCTTTTCCCCATAATGACCGCCTCACTGCACATTATCCCTTACTTATCAAACTAATGCAAGAAGAACAGCTTGTTTTAAAAACACCACATAGGTTGCAATCTTCTTGTGGAGGCAGAGTCCAAATCAGCGGCTAAGGTTGGCCAATGTGCTGCTGTAGTCCTCACTTCTGTTTTTGTCTGGCTGCATCATAATGTAGGCTGAAAAACTAATCTTTAAAAGACACGTGCGTATATAATCAAATCGGCAGGTGAACAGAACACATTGAGAGGACTTATCAGAGGACAGCCAGATCTCTGCTGTGAAATAAAATGTGTTAGCTCTGCATAAAGTGAAGCCGCTCCTCATGCCATCGCCCAGAACTTCTTCACAGATAACATTTCACAGACAAAAGATGGACTCAAGCTGTGAATGCACGTCTCTTTTTGTCTGACGGTGCCAACGCACATTTGCAGTTTCCACACAAACAGCGTTTCCTATTTCCATGACTTTTGCATACGATTGCTGAATAAAAGTTAGGACATTTTAAACCAGCCATCTCAAATTTACAGCAAAAAATCCTCCCCGACCAGGTCAAAGGTGCTCCATCCTGGCTGTAGGGTGGGACACTTTGAAATGCAAACACTGCACGAGATAGGCTTTACTAGGTACAGCCACTTTTTTTCCGCAGGGTGCGCTTCTGTCGAACACAATCTGTCTGTACTGTGGCATTTAGAAAAACCTTGACTGAATCCCGTGTTCTTTGTGTGTTAAGCCTTTGTACTGTGGCCTACATACTGATTCTTGAGATTAAAAGCCTCCCAAAAGTGTGCTGCATAGGTCCCAGTGGGAAGTGTGACACTGTTTACAAGACTGCTCCAGATATTTTATTGAACAACTATTATCTCAATCAGGGTTGTCATCCTATTTAAACGCATTGAAGATAACTTTCTGTCAGTTCAAGAGGCAAATTATGAGGCCATACTGTTTGGTGTGAACGTCAGCCATAAACAATTCAGTTATTTGCTTGATGTTGGAGCAGAGTATTTGTTTGACACTCCCTTGAAAATGAGATGCATCTCAAGGGGTTTAATCATGAGATTCCATATTTCTGACATGAAGAAGTTGTTGCCAAAGTTTGCAACATATGAGCCGCAACATAAAAACAACCGGCTTGCAGGAACATGATTGATAATTAATGAAAGACCGATTCTTACCCAGTTGTTTTTTAGATAAGTTCCTGTCTCAGGGCAGATTGTCTTGTATCTGAATACATTTGTAAGTACACGACTTTGGATGTAAAAGACAAATGGTGTCATCAGTCATTATACACTATTGATGACCTTGCTCCAGCTTGTTCGGGGTCTTTGTAGCTTTTACAGATGCAAGGAGAGAGTTACAATACATGGGTTCCATTTTAGGTTTGACATCCGCAGCTTTTTCTGCCTCGAGGTGCATTCTGTATTATTTCATTATTTCCGCTCCTCGCATGCTTTTAATGAATTTGTCTGTAGTCCTCTTTGAAATTAGTCTTAACTATATCTCCATGTCTTTATTGTGTTGGTAAACTGAGGCAGAGACAAACCCGGCCTTTGATGTCTCCGCCTGCAAGGCTGCGGCTTTGTAATGAAACTGTATTGCATTGTCTGAGCACTAAATGTTTGGCATGAAAGAACAACAATACTAATTCTAACCGAGACTTTACTGCTGCTTCCGTGGGTTTCAAAGATGCTGGTGCTTTTTTTTCCCCAAGAGAGTTGCAGGCACTCCCTAACAGAGCCAAACAGCTTTCAGGCCCATCAATAATTTAGCGTCGGTTGCCTTCAGGGAAATCCTGAGAAATTATGATGATGAATGCAATCCGGGGACAGAACATATGTATTAATATATATGTATGTTTAATAATAGTTTTTTCTTTCTCTTTATAAGGAGTTGGAAGGTAAAGATTGGTTGAAACTATGTGACAAAATTATCAGTTTGGAAAAACTCCCAAAAATGCAGAAACACAAAAAGCACTTTGGTAGTTAAGGGAGGGCTTTGAAAGGATTACAAAAGACACTCTGTTTATAATGGGTAAATACCCATGTGATGTGGAAATGTTTCCCCCTATTCTCCTCATCTGCACTGGGTCCTTTATTATGAATAAGCATGAATGTTTTACGAATGATAAGTAGTCCAATATGCAGCCAAACTACAACACTCTCTTTTTGTCTCTCATTGAAATGTCATGAGAGGACTAAAGGAGGACTCTTTATTGGACGATGTTGATAATATTGTAATACTAAATAGCATTAAAGAGTACATGTTAGGACTTCTCAGATATGACTGCAGTGTTGGGTAAATGAGATTTTCCTGTGTTTACTACACATTTAAAAAGAGGCTCTGAAATTGCACTAGTGAAGACGATTTTCTGGCCATCAGTGAAGTAAAAAAGTGATAACCATACAGCTGGATGCCTAAATATTACATAGAAACATGACTTTACCTAGACTGAACTGTGGAAAACCAGTGTTGCACAATATTTAATATTTATCAGCTGTTAGTATGTCAGGCAAAATGTTTTGTTGCTAAATGAAATTAAAATCTAAACATATATCGGTACTTTAGGTTCATCTGAAAAAGCTTCTGTATAGACAAGCACCTGATGATTGTGTACAGGAGGCACAATTTTAATAACTGTATTTTATTAAGACGTGATCTTTCATGTGTGAAATATTTTTTGTCTAGAGCCAAGATTGTGTTCATCGCATTTGTTTCTACCTGTCAAAGCTTTTAAAGTGGGAACCATCGGTACTGGCTGGTGTTTGTGGAACAAATTAACAACACTACAGTAATTGTTCAACCAAGACAAGTTCCTTTATATCCCCTCAGATAGTTCACCTGAGGTAACTCCAAGAAAGGCATTACAGTACTAACCATCAGCCCCCAACACGGCTTCCAAGACAGAGTGAGCCTGAGAAACGGCTAACACATTCAAGGAAAGCAGCAGGCGCACAAATTACCCACTCCCGACTCAGGGAGGTACTAACGAAAAATAACAATACAGGACTCTATCGAGGCCCTGTAATTAGGATGAGCAAACTGTAAATCCTTAAAAATGTACTCATTCAAAATGATTTTCAATTTAAAAATGGACATATCAATCAAGTTGGTACCAACGTATCATAGTTATCTTTTTACAAATATTTAAACCAATGTAATTATGATCCTGTACGTCTCTTGATGAGCTGCTGTTTCAGTCATGACAAAAAACAAAAGCACTACAATATAATGCAACTTAAAATGCTGTTTCTTTTTAGCATCGAAAGCCTTTCATATGCACAAAGAATAAGGTTAGAACACGTCAGAAAGCAGTGAAGGTGAAGGTATAAAAATGACCAATGCCAACGCTAAGACATGAGAATAAGAAAATGTGTTTGTGTTCGGAGGTTTTTCAGGCACCTATAGCCAAGTGTGAGCCCTGTGGTAATTCAGCAGCTCTCAGCAGGTTTTCCTCAGGGAGGAGCTTATGTGGGCAGTGTGTTGCAACGTGTAAGTGTGTGTGTGTGTGTTTGGCAGCATTTCATTTGAGTGTTCTGCTGACCTTGGCATACTCAAGATTTCATCCCAACGGTGTCTCATCCCCCTCTCTTGTCCTTCCCTTTCTCCTCATCATCTCACCCATACTCCACCCCAAACACCCTCATAGGATGGTGCTATTCTCCTCTCTCTGTGTAGAGAAGCCAAAATGATCCTGCAGATTTAGGAAAGAAATGCGCCAGGATATCGGCCTGCCACCTTAATCATTTGTCACATGGCCGCGATTGAAACCGACAGGGTGGTGGTTAGGGTGGGAAGACTACAGCCACAGCCAGCTTGGATGCAATCATTAAGACGGCTCTGTGTTAAAAACCCGAATGGCTGTTTGACTTTTCCTGTCATCCTCGTTTCTGCTGGCTCATACCTTTCAGAGTAAACCATGCTAGAGATCTCATTATCTCAAATCATGGCTGTCAGAGAGCTGGAGAAGCAGTGAATGGCAGATAGTGTTTTCTTTCTCTACTTGTTGTTTTTCTTTTCACTTCAAACATAATCTCATTAAATACAATAGACCTATTAAACTTTAAAAAATATATTAAAGTTGAGAAATGCAATGTTAAGTATTTAGGAATGAGCAGAACAAACCAAAGCCTCCCTCTTTGTTAGAATTCTAAAACATTTCACACAAAAAGTAAACCTTCCACGGTAAGCACGACTTGTGTTGCCTTCGAAAATGACAGATGTATGGGTCTTTAAAGTTGGATTGCATTTTGCTACACGGAGAAATATTTCTAGTATTTAATGTGCTTCAGGTTGACAGCAGTAGAAACTACCTTAAACCACTGCTGCTAGGCTTCCTATGGGAAAAACAACAACTGAAAAGGCAATTCAATTGAAATAAACACAAGTTATGTTTGTGATGTCTGGGAAATGCAACGGCAATGACAGTCCTGATACATGTTTGAATGTGGACAATATATCCACCAATGCTTTTTTCACAAAGTGGATTGGTGAAGGATTGTATGGAGTCGCCATTCACTACACGGATAACATTGTTCTTTTTCTTCTCCTTTCTTTACCTTCACCGGTGGTGTAAGGCAGCAAAGTAGATTTACTCAAGTACTGTACTTAGGTGCAATTTTGAGATACTTGTACTTATACTTGATTATTTCCATTTTATGCAAATTGGTACTACTTGTGTCCGATTAAAGAAATCGGACACATCCTTACTGAAAACGATGCAGAAAATACTTCTTTTAACTTGTATGCGCTAAATGGTCAGACACCTTCATACCTAAAACATCTTCTAATCCAAAATTGCCCCGCTACAATACTACGCTCCCAGGGTACAGGTCTCTTAGTGGAGCCTAGAGTCCGCAAAACAAGATCAGGAGTCAGAGCGTTCAGCTACCAAGCGCCTATGCTCTGGAACCAACTTCCTGTTTTAATCAGAGAGGCAGAGAGTGTCCAAACTTTTAAGACTGCGTTGAAACAACGTTTTCGGTTAGAATTGGCATGTTTTATGTATTGTTATTTTCTTTTGATGTTATCTTCTTTTATTTTACTTTGTTATTTTTATTACATACACTATATTGTCTTCTTTTACAATGTTGTTGTTTGTTTTTAATCTGTAAAGCCCACTGAGACAAACGTGTCTCTCATAAGTCATTCATGCTGCTTCTCCTTACAGAACTCTTCTCCTTTTTTGTGTTTCAGACTGAATCTTCGTAGGCACCTATCCTCTCCCCTGGCAGAAAGCAGATATGTTATTTGCCTCTTTTCCAGTATGGTAAGTTGATCTTTCATGTCTTTTTTAGTATGAATAAATGTGTTCCTCAGGGAAGAAACAGCAGGGCTTCATGCATGAGTCGTTATAGAATATTCTTAGTAATTGAACAGGCACAGGTCAACGAGTGCCAGACACTATCTGCTTGGAAAGGAAAGCTATTCGGGAAAAAAAATATTGGGGGGAATGCATGTGTAAACCAAGATGATAACCCTACCCTTTTTTCGCCTTCCTTTTCTTGTGTGTTTTTTTTTTTAAATGTTCTGAGGGTAGGGACACAATTCAATTCTAACAGTGACGTGATTGAAAGAGCTTCTGGCTCAGATTCCCTCTTGAATATGGTAGTTATAAACTCACCCGTGGATGTATTGATGGCTGGTAAATCCGTGGGAGGCTTTTATTCTAAACATGCGAGCAGAACTCGCTGTTCTTCTCACATGAAGCTTTTTTGAATCTGTCAACACATTTGAAAATAACATTGCTTTTGACATCGCTTTTGTCAACTCGGTATTATAAATGGAACTGGTGATTGCAAAAGATGACGTGTGACACACCTCTTGAAGGTTTTCCATCTCGGGCACTATAGTTTAACGTCATGCTGCAGGATAAAGAACAGTTATAGTAATCATTTTTATATTGTACATCACAGTGTAGTGCACAACTATTTAAAAACTCTGTATTTGTTGTTCAAGAACATTCTCAAAAAAGAAGATTAAACACTTGCAGCCCCGGGGCTAAACATGGGTCTACAAGAGTTGGTCAGGGTGTTTGCAGCCCTGGGGCGCACATCCAGAATCATTAAAGCTGTTCCTTTGTACCAACCCTCTGTCATTGTGCTTAACATGATAAGAGCAGCTTACAGCTCCATGCCAACCACTGTGCCCATTCATCAGGCCCAAATTGTACTGGTGAGGTTAGACGGGAGGACATGGCACAGTGGGAAGAAGAGCAATGAAGCATGATGTAGCCAATTATTACAGAATGTCTTGTTAATCCTTTTTTTAAAACAGTTTAAGTGGTAACAACATGGATACTGTTTTTCATTAACAAAATGAGCAGGATGTTTAATTTTAATTGCTAATACCGCTAATCAAAAAAGAGGTAGAAATGTTTCCTACGGTTTATGTGGATCCAGTAAAATCCCAATTGCTGTGGGGAAGCAGACGCTGCTGTTACTGGCCGGCAGTCACTCGTATTGCGATGACAGTAAAAGTGATCTATAACAACTGTAGCTTTTCAGACAGCTCTGACAGCATATGAAATGCTAAATGGAACAACGTATGGACGTGCACATAGTTATTTATATTTATCCTTTTAAATCACATTTGAAATATGTTGTTGCTACTATATTGGACATGGCACGGTAGATTGGTGAAAGGCTCAAGGTAGGTTGGATCTTGCTAAATGAATTATGTTGGTTGATATACACCCTACACATGAAACATTCCTAGAGTGAAAGGTCAACTATTTGGAATTTGCTATAAATGCTAAAAAATATGTGTTTCCCCTCACCATCAAAAGATACTTTTATATGAATAATATGAAAATAAATTAAAACAAATACAATAATTATTCATCATGTGCGATTAACTGGGGATGTTTTATTAAGTCTGAGAACTAATTAATTTAAAATGAAGCCGATTTTGCTGAACATGCTCATGTTATTAATCTGTCAGTACCTTAGGTTTTTTGGATCTTTTGGATTGTCCTGATGTTCATTTTTAAGATGTGATTTTGTTCAGATATTTACTTCAAGGGTATCAAATAAAGTGATATGTTTTTTTTTTAATTACTAACATAGATACAGTATAGACCTTTTTGAAAATGGATTTTGTGCACACAGATAAAAATGTGGAGAATAGCTGTTAATTGGATGATCTCAGTAAAACCCTTTTAATTATATTAAAAGATGACTTGCTGCTAATGACCGTTCGATGCCGTTTGATGTCTATTTCAAATTATATTAAATGTTTTAATAACTCAAATACCACCATCTGTTATACGACTATATAAAATGTTGGTTTAAATTGCAACAAAGCCTTTTTGAATTGAATAATTTACTCTCGTATCTAACCCTTTCTATTGAAGAAGCAGTTAAAATATTATTGCATATTTGTTCAAGAAGTTACCTCATCACTATAGGCTAACTTGCCTTAAACATAGGTTAGAAATAGACATAGACTGGCTTGTCACAGGAACTGAAAAGCTGGTAGCAGATACCAAGGGGTTTATCTACATAACAATTAACATGAATCCTCAAAGTATTCAATGAAAGAATAGCAAAAAACGAATGTCATGTCTGTTGCAGCCCCAGAGAAAATGTTAATCTGGCCGAAGACCTGGATGGTCTGGTGTAGTGCTCATTGAGGGCCATTTCTGTCCGTGCAGTAGCCAGTTCGCCAATTAGAGCGTTGTAGGTGGATTGAAGGGGGTTTCAGACAGCGAGTGGTAACTGCTGTGGCTGCCACCCGGCAACATTGATGTTCTGTATTTTGAATCGGCAGCAGCAGGGCGCAAAGCCGCTGCCGGCTACCTTGGATCCTGCCAGTCTGTACACCGCAGGTAGCTGCCACCCACCTACTGTGATCTCATCATGCGCCCTAATGGAGCGTGTTGTAGCTTAAGATAAAGGAAATGGTTAGCAATACGACACAATATTGCTAACTAGGATATGAATGTTTTTTTTTGTCGTGGACCAGATACTCAGATGTCCTCTGCTCATAAAAGGTATATTCTGATACAGGAAAATCAGCTGTAGGGTTTCTCTCGCAGTTGCTACTTGATGAACTCTGAGTGCAGCGGCGTATAGCTGTACACGTTCGGAAAAGTGTCAGGCCCTTTTCTCTTGATGCTGCTGTCCTCGGTATAGCGGCCAGAAGTACATTGGCCGTCTAGTGCAAATGCAACTAAGCTGTAAAATGTTTTGTTCTTTAAATGTGAAAGAGTTGTCTTTCTGTGTCACATCTGTTTTTAATGTGTCATCTTCTGGACACAATATATTCACTTTGTTAAAGACATTTCTTTATTAAACAGAAGTGTTATGTGACATTTGTTTTGGTTTTGTTGTTTTTATAGTTATTACTTAGGTGAACCTTGAATTTATACAAACTTGACTTCAAAGCTGAGAGCCAGAAGCCCTGAAGTTAAGAGTAACATGTTTTAATTGTTAATCCTGTTTCATGGATTTGTCTTGCTGAAAACCCCCATTGTTCTGGTTAAAAAATTAAAATATACTGAGGTCAAACATGTGTTAACTAATTGACGTACTGTTAGTATTTAAGCACAATACAACGTAATGATGCAGAACTTACTGCATTACAAACTGCATTCTGATTGATATTTAGTTCCCACTGCTACATAAATTAAGAACAATACTCCACCCGTTTGCATACCCTTAATGTTTTCTGAGTACTGGCAACTGTTTTTAATAATATTTTGCTCACACATGACATTTTACTTTGAAGCGGAGTGTTGTGCTTCAGAACTACAACTGCTACACTTTGGTTAGGGGTTAGTATATTGGATTGGAATCAGTCCTTGCTTGCTGACAGCTTTACTGCAGTCATTAAAGTGTATTAAAATATTGCAGATTCCTGTTCCCAGAGAAAATGTAGTCTTTCGGTGTCTTGAGTATTTTTATTTGTTTTCAATCACAATATCGAATGTAAAATCCAAAATAAATGGTGACATTTATATACACAGTTATCCTCTCGGAGCAAAAATGGACTTGTGCTGAAGTGATATATTTTGGATGCTTTACACAAGTTGTCTAACTTATCTCATCAAGATCTGATAAATAAATATGTGGGCATGGCTGATTAGGTCCAGTTTAAGTACCTTTTTCAGGAGAGGTGAACTAATCAATACTGACATTACTTTCTAAATAGGGGGTGGTGTGATTCTCGCTTCAAAATAATCGAAGAGCCTGATGGCCTGTCTCTGTCTGAGAAACACTTGTTTTACATTTCCTACAGCACTGAGATGCCCCCGTTGTGCCATGATGCATGATGCAACTTGTTATTCTGTCTCTGCATTGGCACACATGCCTTTGTGCACTCAATGAAAACCAAGATCTTAACATTTTTCTCTGAGATGGGTTTAATGAAACCCTGGGCACAGGCAAAAAGGCAACAGCCAACTACAGACAGGCCTGTCTGGTGCTGTAATCCCGCCTGAGAAAACAAGTTTTGTTATCAAAGTGGATTTATTATCTCTGCACTGCGGTGAAGACAATACAACACACAACTTCAGAGAAACTTTCAAAGGTCGGTTTCCTTCCAAAGATCAAAGTCTGTATTAGGTATTACATTTGCAAGATGCATAGTCTCATGGGCCCATCATAAATAAAGATTAAAATGCATTTGATTTTACCTTTTTCATTGTTTTTCTACATCTGAAACCTTGGTGCTTATCTTTGAGCCCAACATCGATGATACAACCGTTTGATGCCACCTGCTACATACCTGCTCCTTCAAACTAACGTGTTGCATAAGGGTTTCTCAACACACATTTCTCTTTCTCACCAACAGCCCAGCTGCAGCTGTAGAGCACAAGTTGCCTCATCAGAAGCTATTCTGGGTAGCTGGCAGTCATCAGCATCAGGTGACGGGGTGAGAAGGTGGCAGAGCATAAAAAGATGCATTAGACAGGCTGCAGGTCAGCACGACACTTGAACAGGGTTAGACTTAACTCGCAGCTGTGAGCACAAGAGGGAGGCGGCACAAGGGAAGAGGACAAAGTGTGATAGTGAGAGGGGCAAAGGTGGGACAATGTCAAAAGAGGTTGAGATCATACATATCCTTGATCATTTACTTTTTAAAGGTATATTAGAAGCCTTTTTCTTATAGCAGATAAAATGAATGTTTACCTTTCTTAGTGTGCATCATCAGCCACCTGAAATCAGTGTTTGCCAAAATACATTTTATAGATGAAAGTGCAGTTTGTTGAAAGCAGGTTTGAGCCATTCACAGTTCTCAGTAGTAACTTACGAGTGAATGTGCAAGAGAAGTGATTATCGATCTCATCGGTTTGACATGGTGAAATTTACAGCTCCCACTTGCTGTTGTTTTCTCTCAGACGTTAGAGCTGCTGGTGCTGCAGTGTCTCTCTGTGCCACTGACAGAGAGCACGACTCTCTCGCCTATTGGGTTAGAGGCCTATGTGTAGATAGCTGCTAACGTATACATTTTTTGCCTAAGTGATAAGGAAGTGGCGGCACATTGTGGCAACACAGGGGCATTGTGACAACATCATCAATCATGGCAGACAGTTACTGCTGAGACGGAGATGATGCATTCTTTGTTGGAACTTCCGAAATCACCCACTGAGACACATTGCAACTGTATGGCTGTTATCACTGTATCACTCATCTGAGAAAATATATCATCAATTCAGCAGATTGAGGTAGACTAGCGCAACCTTTGCATCCTACTCTCTTCATACTGCATCAATTGTGTTTAGAATGTGAAATTGATAGACTGCAGGCCATTTGTCATGAGTGATCTGTGATATTTTCATCACAGGTCGTTCAGCTATCTCCCTCTGTCTTTTTAATGCCAGTCCATTTGTATTCCCCATACTTGTGTCGCTTTTTGTTGCTATGGCAATAAGGGAGGTTTGAAAGCCTCAGTACTGAATGGATGACTTTTGATTGACAGGGTAATGTTCCAGCAGAAAGGCAGGGAATAAATATCAATATTCAACATGGATTAACCCTCCTCGTAATGTACTCCTGGATATCTTCTGCTGTGGACATCGGAGGAGAAGCGTTTAACATTATATTTTGAAGTTTGAGTTAATTGAAGCACATTGTTGAGGCTTTATTAACAATGCGTACAGACTGGAGGGCAGGTTTGATTAGATTAGGCAAATTAAATTGAGTTTTTCACATACAACTGGCTCAACCAGACAATAAGTAATAGATCATATATATAAGGGCACAGCTTCCTGAAGCACTGTAGTGGAAGAGTCCTGTGAACTCATTTGGTAAAGTGTTTTTCTTTAAAAAACAACAAACTGCTGTCATGAAATTCCATTATTTCTATTGATTAGCAAACTCTGAAAGAGTTGTTATTGTCGGTAGAAGTAGTTGCAACACAAAGGAGAATTCACTTCATTTAGTTCACCGGTCTTGCAAATTACTATTGCTGCCTTTGGCTTCCTGTGCAGTTTGATGTTTTAACAAGTGAAACAGTTCCGTCAATGAACTCTACTGCATTGACTAGAAGTACCTTAAATAAGATGTAAGGGCATCTCACTCAGCCGTCTAACTTCTCAGTCTCTGGAGCCATTGTTCTGCGTCTCATTTCCCCCAGTATTGATGTCTTTAAGTGAGCTTCCAACGTGCCTGGAGGGACTGGATCCTATATAGATCCTTTGAAGGGTGTTGGGACACAGCTAACTGGTGTAGCTCAAATATAGACACACAAAAAGTTAGTACAAGATTTTTTCGGAGGGGAGGGGTGAATTGATATTGTTAAAATTCACTCAATCAGAATCGAAGCAGACTGGTTTTAACATTATCTTTGCTAAAACTATACAAGAAACAAAATACAATTTAATGATTTACATTTTCTATACTTCAACTTCAGCTACATTTTCTAAAAAAGCAAAACCTGACAATATAAGAGATATTTTAGTTGAGTTTTTCTGTGCATTCACAATCCTAACAGGAAGTTCAACCACCTGCAGTTAATGGTATTTTGTTCCATTGGTAGTTTATTTCATACATGAGTTCTACTGAACTGCAGGGGGAAGATAGTCTTTTCCACACAAGAAAGTCACTAATGATGTTTGTGTTTACATGAGCGTGTCACTGTATATTTGATACCTCGAGACAACATTACTGCTAGCCTCTTCTCTGCAATGATCAAACAGCTGATCCACTCTGAGCAAGTCCACCCTCCATCCATTTCTTTCACTGCCGCTCATCAACACACTTGTCACGGACACGCATTAAGCCGCCCTTGTTCCAACGTCTTAGTATTTGTTGCAACGACTTGTCCAACAAATTGACATCTTTTATCAGACTTTTAGAGGACAGCTTTTTACTTCTTTCTTCTTTAAGTTTCATGTTTGTGATAGTATGTCTGATTCAACTCCTCTTTATCAGGCCTATACCACATTTAATTTGTATGGTGTGTGTTTGTTAATAAAACTAAGAGTAAGTACTAAGAGTAACTAAGAGGTTTTTGCGGGGAGCCAGTCATTTTATCTTGAAGTCACTGAAATGCTGTGCAAACTGTGGGTCCCTGATTGGCCCCCATGAGGTAGCAATGGTCAATATCTCTGGTAAAGAAGATGTGTGGGGACAGAATTTAGCTTTAGCCTAAAGGATGAAAATGCATTTTTTTACCGAAGGAAAAAAAGAAAGAAAAAGGAATACTGGGTACCAGCCGGGAGACGGTTCACTATAATGGACCAAAAAAAATGGAAACAAAGGAAAAATCAATAATGTTGCTCTGCAGCATGGCCATGCAGGGAAGTGAATTGAAATAGCTTGTAGATGGATAGGTGTAAAGAGTCTCTGGAACAAAGAAAACAATGTGTGATGCTGGCCTCTCTTAAAAGCTGCAGAGTATTTCTGCCAGATTGGTCCTTTTCTTCTTCATATCCACATGATTGTTAATCATGTTTCTATTGAATATAACTGAATGGGCTGCAAATACAAAACTGTGTAAAATTACTACTATTTTCTTTCAAAGCTTGTATGCATCGGTTAAAGTCATTTAAATAACGCTTCTGATTGCAACCCTGTGGCCTTTTAGGCTTAACATGGGCACCAAACTACCACATGACGTATCCCTTTATTGACTGTATGTCACAGTGTATACTTAGGCTTTCCAATGCGAGTTCAGATTAGTTTTCGCATCCCTGCTTGCCTATCGTTCTATGGTGTGTAAACCATATTCAATTCATTCAATTTTCTCTTTTTAGTTAATTCATCATTTTAGAGTAGTTAATACCAGAGGCACAGATGTTGGGTTAGCTCAAATGAGGATGGAAGGAATATGCTACCACCTGCTTTGTCACTCCAACTGGATTGAATTCAGAACAACTACATTCATAAGCACGCAGTGGCAATCTGGCACAGGCCCGATCTCAAGAAAACAGAATGGTCTTACCCAACTGGATAAGGACTTGCGATGATTACAGAAGAGAAGGGCTCAGATAGAGAAGCTGTAGAGTGCTACAGAGAGTGTAGGCAGCTGGACTGCAGTAATTAGTCAGCAGCTCTCTGCGGTTAAGGGGCAGCTGACCACTGGCTCTGCTTGCTTAAAAGAATGGCAGAGGTTCCTCCCTGTCTGAAAAATGACTGTGATTAACATCAGCAATTACGTGAAGAAATATCCCCCTCCTATGTTCTTCTTTTTGACAATGAAAAATGGAGTGCGTGTTAAGTGTAGATAGCTCAGTTTACTCAGAGCACTTTCTGAAAGCCCACACAATAAATGAGAATAGGCTCACTATACATAGAATCTAGCATAGCACATTTCTGTCAAATAATAGACACAACTGCTGCTTCATTAAATTAGCTTTGATAAAGTAGTATACAGGTAACAAAGTGAGGGAGAGGCAAATGCATCTGCTGTTGAGACACAATGTATGTTTTCCATAAATATGACCTAAGAAAACAACAAGACAAAAGTATCAGGCGGTGCAAAGTCATTAAGATAACTTTATCTATTTGAATATTATTATACTACATTTTATTTTTACTTTCTCTACAGTAAACATTTTATCGGTGCACCTATCCAACCTAACTTTTGTGAATTGACTCTCTGATCTCTACATTCGTGTAGGCTGTCATTTACGCTTGAGCTAATGAGCTAACCCCTCAACACCTTGTGAATTTGTTGATGTTTACCTCCTCAGAATTAGGAAAGGCGGGGAAGAGAGAGTAATATCCGCATTAATGAGCATGTCACGCGAACAGCAACTAATTATAATGACGCATATGGGGCCTCATTTGGTGTTGGTGTCTGCAGCAGCAGCAGCATCAAGGCCATTCGAGTGCCGACTGAATTACCATAGCAGTCCCACTGAAAGTTCCTCTTGTCTGAAAATGTGCGTGTCAGAGAAGGGAAGCAGAAAAGCTTTACATTTGTTTTTCCTTTAGCTTGTACCACAGAGGGTTAGGGAGAGCATGTTCCTTTGAGGTGAGCCAGAAAGGCTTTTATCGGCTCTTGTGTGGGCTAACCTGAGATTTCTGAGATCAAGCCAGTGTGTTGGTTCTACTGGTAATGGGGCTCTTACTGTAGTGATCCACCAGAGAAGATCCTGGCTCAACAAAGACTTTGAAAGTATTGCAGGAACAAAGTCACCTATTCACCATAGATCATATAGACTACACTTTGTAGCAGAGAATTGTTGCTCCACAAGGTTAATGCGCTTAACATCAACTTTTTCTAGCTGTGGTTGGAATTATGTTAGTGAGTAAAACAAAACTGTCAATTCAAAATAATCGTTTGAACAGTGCATCTGTAGTTTGCACATCCATTGACCCACTCTATGCTATAATGTGGCAATTTAAAAAAACATTGTCAACTGAGTAGGAAAATGACCAGATTTTCCATTTATGTTTGACTGCATTGTAACATGTTACAGTAGCTAAGCCCGTGTCCACTGCTAACGTTAGGATATAATCTTTTAATGTTGTAAATAACTAAATAATTAACTTTGCATTTCACAGGTTCGGGGTAGAACATGCCATGCTGTTTTCAAACGTGTGAAAACATGGATTACTTGCAATTGAAATGCAGAGAGTATGCATTTCTATGAGCAAATGTTGGTGACATGGAGTTTGTGTGCCTTCGGGAATGACAGGCAGTCAGAGCCTGAGAGACAAGTGTATTCTAATGAGGGCGGTATATCTAAAGAAAAGATTAAGTGGAAGAAATATAGGTGTAAAAACAGAATGAGTAAAGATATGCAGTATATTTCCAAACGGATCTTCAGGGCACTGAAACACGTGAGCGTGCCACCGTTTCCTATGATGTGTCATTAACTTAGGCCTTATTAAAGCTGTTTGAATCAACGTGGCTGAAACTTAAATATGAGGGTTGGTTTGGTTCGGTGAATCATCACATTACTAAAACAAGTGGCCTGAGGCAATTCAGAAGATCATTTTTTACAGGTCAGACAAACTTTGACTATATCATTATTCTTTTATGGAAAGTTCAGTTGTTAAATATTTGTAAAGAATCAAATCCTCATAGCAGCTGTTACATTAGTCATAAGTATTATGGGCAATTTAGCTGACAAACACCTTTTCACAGAAGAGCACGGTCAGGAATAATCATGCTTGTCTGGATAATGAGTTAATGACAATCCAAGATGCCCTGGCAAGGTGCTTTATACATCTCTAGCAAGTAAAAGATATCATCTGAAAGCACCACATTCTGAAAGCTGTAGGGCACCATTGTTGGTTAATGTCTTAATCTCTGTATTACTTACATAGGAGACTTATATGGCCATTATTGTTTTTAGTTACATGGTTTATATTTTGATTTACTATCTTGTGTATCATCTGATTTATTAGTTAATGTTCTGGTACTGGCTTTTGTTAGTTTTACAGCTGCGTTGATTGTATTTCATCCTGTGCTGTAAACCCCCTCTATCTGCATGGTAGTGTCCTGTTATATGTTCCTCTTTAATCATGATGGTACCACACAGAATGATTTTGGTAAATACCGTGTTCAGCAAAGTCAATAACTGAAATCAAACATAATATAACAGGGGAAGAATCAATGTGTTTCCTTCCTATAATTATGAGAACTGGAGCCAAGCCTATTGGCTTTCAGTCATGCTGACTATTGATTGTGAGGGCCATAATTTACTTTTGTCCCAAAGCAAGCTTTTCACCCCATTACGCTTTGCTCATGGCTCTTTGGCCAGGGCCAGTCTTGGTCTCCATCATCATTAACACCTGCCCGCTCATTAAATTGAGCAGCCAGACAAAGGGACTGACATTATAGATTCCATCATTGCTCTTCACATCACCCTGGATAATGATTTGTGTAAAGGTCTAATGCAAGCTGAGGTAAAATGCCAAACGGTGCCAAATTGTCCTAGGATAGTGCAGAGGAACAAGTGTCAATATGTCAGATCTTTTCACTGTTTACATAACTTCTAAAGCACCAACCCTTATTACTCAATTCAAACTCAAGTTGAGGACTGGTCTTTCAACTCATTTTGATGTTTTGAATGTCTCTCAGTACATTGTGTTTTTCTGTCTTTCGGGCCTTTTGAGATACAGGGGGCTTTTATCACATTTTTGGCTTTTATTTATATTTGTCTATGTTATAATCCGGCAATGGCAGTCCCCTAATTTAGCACAATTCACGTCAAAATCCACCTCCTTTGCACATTCGTCTCTGTTGGAGCATTGGTGGACAACAAACAATTCAATAACGTGGGTGCCGTCTCTTCACAGTGAATGAATTAGATTTGTCATCAGTAGACTGAAGCGTTGTACAGTATACCACAAATAATCCTTTAAAAACATTGGTTTCTTTCTCTGGCAAGGGTCTCATGGAATTAAATAAGCCTCTGTGGCCTCGATCAATACATTCTTGTCTGTTAAGCATCCCTTCCAAAATGGAAACCAATAGCCTGAAGAGGCACCGACACACCGGGAAATAAATTAGGGTCCTCATCTAGATGGACTTGTTATATCATTCAGCGGTTGGATAACAGACTATCTCCAGGAAAATCAGTAGGGAAAGGTCAAGTTAAAGAGATTACAATTTCTCACAGCCAAGTCGTCGGCTCAATAAGTGCTACCTCTTGTTAACATGAAACAAGTGCAACAGAACTTTTTGTGTTTAAGGTAGATTTGAGACATTGCTGTTTAAAAATATATATGAAATATGGGGTTGGATATTTACGGTTGCAGACGTGTTCACTGCGTAGATGAATTCAACAGCAATTTTATTAAAATGTTCCTATATTTGCTCTCAACTAGAGACAGGTTTGAGCGTTTTCATTTTCTTTAGTGTGTGGACACACTGGTTAATACAGCACTAATATAGCTTACCAGCTGCAAATGAGTAGTCTCAATCAAAACTACGCCTTGACTTGACGAACAAACGCTATAAGATTGAAGGGACTTGTAAATCAGATATACAGTATGGTAAAGAGGTTATTTATTTTGCTAAAGAATTAGCATGTACTTGCCAAGTAAGAAGCAGAATAACAGGAGGCTGATTCCAGTTAGCAGGTACCAGTGAATGATTTAAAAGTCTTCTTGACTTTTGGTGCAGTGAGGATCCAATCCCCTATTGATCCTGAAAGTGTCAAGTTCTTGTCAAGGAGACCTACAGCACTTCCTGATGCAATGCTTCTGCAGGGACTCTGTGTGAGACAAATGGAAGAGAAAGGAAAAGACAGGGAAACCAAAGTTAATATGTTTAATGCTTGGGGAATAGAAGAGGAAGGGGAATATGTCTATAGTATACCATGCAAACAAATGTAAACCAACAGCATTGTTTGTTGGGTTGGGTGTTGAAATACAATCACAATATTTTACCACTGCAGAAATATATGGAGTTGAGATAAGATATATATAAATTCCCTCTCGACACATTGCAAGCTACAACTGTGTGCGAGCCAATCACGCTTCTTTTAAGTCCTTTAGAGACAGAGGCTTCCAGTAGTTCAATAGAGAGGAGAACACTTCCTGCACAGATAGAAGACAACAATGGATCAGTCTTGCAATCCAAGCAGTCATTGTTGAATTAAAGCTGTCAAGGTAAACAAAAACAAAAAGACCAGAAAATCAAAGCTATTCCGTTCTCAGGAAACAAACTCTGGAACAGGAAATGAACAACCTCCTTGAGTGAGGTACGCTGACTATGGTGGAAAAAAGTCTGGTGAACATGTTCCATTCAACAAACCTTCGGCTTCTTGGGATTCCTGAAAACCCCCTAATGTTTTCTATCTGTGTGTGTGTGTGTGCACATTAGGGAGGAGATTGGGTTGAGTGATCTTCTCCTCAATCTTTATTAAGAAGTTAAATAAAAGTAACCATTGGAGGAGTATAAATGATAGAACATCTTTACTTTCTGGCCAGGAGCATCACACTGGGAGTGAGAATGAGCAGTGCGGACACACAAAGAGTGAGACTCCCGGGCTGCTGCTGCTTTTCCACAGCCTAACCCATCATCTGATACAGTCCATGTTTTGACTCGCTTCTTTTATAATGCACCAATTGACCTTAAGTTCTCTACACTCATTTGAACCCCATCTCTCACCACACAGAGCCATTCGGGCCCCTACTCCACCTCTAGCTTCTTTCTGACTCTGTTGTGCTTCATGCCGGCGAAGTTGATTAACTGACTGGTGGCGAGTGCAAGCTTCCTCTCCCAAGGTCAGTCTCAAATCTGCACAAACAATATATATATATATATATATATATATATAAACAATGAAAAAAATATATGGATGCATTGGATTTGACCTCATATTCACCCCCAAACAGGTGCACACTTAACATTGAATTTGCAGCATTTTTGCTGGGAAACATCAACCCTCTGCTCACATGGGGAAATTGAAAAATACACAAGTAGTTTTCCCTTCCTTGTATTTTCTACCTCTTGCGGCTCTATAGCAACTACTAGTTAATGAATAAATACTTAATGTTACATTATTTAGACAGAAACAATTTCCTTTTGTTTGAAAAAGGATAACTCTCACACTGCAGTGGGACCTGCCTGCCTCCAATGTCTATATATCCTTTGCCCGACACCCACTTGTACGGCAGCGTGTGTTATTGGCAAATAGCCTGCTTGATGCTGTGTTATCTGATGCTCCTTATATATGAACTGCCAGCTAAAATAACCGTTCATGTCAACCTACTAGTGGTAACTGCAAGAAGCATATGTTGGATTTGCTGGTATCTTCCATCTGGCAACACGCATTTTTTCAAGAGTGTCAGCACAAGCAGTGAAACAGGAGCAGTGTCAGCACCCCGAGTTATGAAAAATCACCATTAACAGTTCACACCCTTACAGTCTACCACACTGACACAAATGATAAGTGTCAGATCAGTCTGTGAAGGGTTTAGTTTAAAATCCCAGAATGACTGCGGATGATGGTGTCCAAAAAATAACTTCAGAAGCAACATTTTTGAATAAATCAAAAGAGAAATCCAGCAGATGATGAGGATGATGATGATGATGATGATGATGACCCTTGTATTTTGATTAACTAGTAAATAACAACTGTCTTGGTGCATTAGTAACTGTATTGTCAGTAGTAGATCTGCTAGAAGGCCCTCTTAGGTTTTTACGGGTCTACACGATAGCAGCTCTTCAGATGACCTGGGGTCAAAACAATCTCAGTTGATTTCTAAAACATTCTATGTGGAAGTCAACATTAAATCAAAGGTTCATTTAAAGTGAAGCATTTCTTTTCCCGAATCACGGAATCAAGATTCTTCTATAGACCTTTACAGCAGAGCTCTGTGTGTGTTTGACCCACAGTGTTTTTGTTTTTTAATTGGAAATGCCAGATAGGTGAACAAGACTATTTTTAAATACATAATCAGGACGGAATATTTACTGTTGTTCTGTCAAGACGAGCACCGGGCACACACATTGATCTGGTGATGAATGCACAGATGGGTTTTAGAAATGGAATGATTTATTGTGTTCGTATGGCAGCAAATCTCAAACTGCCACAGAAGAGCTATCTAGAATGCAACGTTTAAAAGTAAAACACGGGTGTTATTGTGAAAGAGATAACTTACTCTACAACAAATCACCTCTGGCCGGCAGAGAACTCTCAGCTCCATAGTTTCTCTTTGTTTACTGGACTTATCACTGGACTTGCATTTTACATTTGTATTTAGTGTAATATTCCACTCCTTCTACTCAACTGTATGTATTATTATTACTCTCTTTACTCAAAAATGCTGTTTTATTCCTATTTCTATTTTGAGATGTTTGTTTATTTTTTGAATTGTTTATTTCTACTCTTTTAATTTATAATTATGTGCAATGCCTTGTTTCGTTTTATGCTGCTGCAGGGCAAACATTTCCCAGTTTGGGATTAATAAAATACCTCTTATTGTATCTTATCTTAGTGAGATGTCATATCCTTGATACAGGGTCCATTATCTTGGTAAAAAATGATGATAAGAATGATTACAGTATAGAAGTCAATGCTTCATTAGAAAAATTTAAATGTGGTTGTTGTTCTCCTTGATTCAGCAGCAGCTGTGTATTTAATCACAAGTTATGTGTTCTAGTGCAATGTTCATTTCAAGGACTCCAGCTGCTCTGCATTGGACACACCAATAACCAGTTGTATCACATTTGTTTCACCCCGTTTTTCTTTGACAATAAAAGGCCAATTAGATGTGTGATTTTAAATCACAAAAACCAAAAGCAGGAATCTGTGACTCACAAATTTACAGCAGATAAAACAAGTTAATTTTCAGCTAGGATAAAGGAAATTGAAAAAATTCAAGCTGTCTAACAACAATATTCAATTCATAAAAAGTAACTGACTGGCCTCATTCAACAGACACATTTTGTATCTTGCTGGCTAACAGAAGCACAACTTTGAGTCACACTGGCAGCTGCCATCGATGGTGACACAGAGACTGAACTGAGAGCAGAGCAGCACCTCTGTAGATGGAAGACAGAGAGAAATCAATTAAAAAGGAAGCAGATAACATCTGACATTTCTGCTAACACCTAAGAGATGTTTATCTATGAGATGAACGCTTGAGTTCCAACCTTTTGATTGGGCTGTCCTCTTTGACAGCTAGGTCCACAAACAGGCAGGTTAGACCTCATTGTTACAAAACAATCTCAAATGGCTTCTGTTTGATTATTCAATAGTGGTGTTTTTGGCTTCTGTTTTTTTTTTATCTCCAGGTACCATACAAACTCCACTCAACGAATGGCTGATAAATCCTCTTTTCATCTCTTTTTCTAGGTCTTTTGTCATGTATATATATATATATATTATTATTATTATTATTATATTATTATTATTATTATTATTATTATTATTATTATTATTATTATTATTATTATTATTGTTATTGTTGTTGTTGTTGTTGTTGTTGTTGTTGTTATTGTTGTTATTATTATTAGTATTGTTGTTGTTGTTATTGTTGTTATTATTATTATTATTATTGTTGTTGTTATTGGTGTTATTATTATTATTATTATTGTTGTTGTTATTGGTGTTATTATTATTATTATTATTATTATTATTATTGTTGTTGTTGTTATTGTTGTTATTATTATTAGTATTATTATTATTATTATTATTATTATTATTATTATTATTCATATTTATATTTATTTTTTCAGATATGTATTTACATTTTCCCAAATTCTCAGACTTTTTTTTCTTTGAATCTCTGTCCTTTGTCCACTGGGAAACACATATGATGCTGAAACTGCTTTTATTTTAGTGGGGTAACCTCTCCAGAAAATTCCCAGTAAAAACTTCCAGAACAATGAACAATCCTAACCAACATAAGTTGCCTACAATGACAAACGCTCATGAATGCCGCCATGCCTGCATGTGTCAGACATATATTGTACCTCTAACATAATAATAGGTTAGTATTTTTTATATACAAAACATGGCAACATATTTCACTCGTATATCTTTGAATAGGTGCCCGTCAACTCTGTCCAAGTTATTTTCCTGCTTATTTTAAGATAATAATTGTAATATTTACATTTTTGAAATGAGAGGAGAAAAACAATACATAAACCACTGTTACGTAATACAGTTGTATCTCTTTGTATGACTCATACTCTTCTTTTCATTTGCTGTTGAGGCCAACAAACTGATACCTAATTCATAGGCATGAGTCAGACTATGTCACATTTAAGAAACATTCAGCAACTTGAATAACAAGTGAACAATAATAGTGAATTCCTGAGGGCACAGTGCTGCACAAAGGCTGGGGATATGCATGAACCAGATGAAATATGATAAATATAGATATGTATAATTGTTCATGGGTCACATCGATGGGAGCGGAAGAGTCAACGCTTGCCGTTAGATCAGGAATAACTCATGGCAGCGCAGGGCTCACATGCAGAATGTGTTGATTGGGAAAACCTATTTTTTCGGTTAGAAGCAGTTGTTTGCAGTACAATTCTGTCGCACACGTTCTATGAGGCACACCGAGGTGTTACTTAAAGACAGATTTATTTGAGAAATAACATAATTCTAATTGTCCAGAAACCAGTTTCCCATCTGCATCACCTTCACCCATGAAATTAAATTTTCACAAGACTAGCTCTGAGTTGATAGAAAATGCTTCAGGTATCAAGAAAAATAATATGCTCTGATTTGATTTCTTTTCACGCCGCTTAATCGAACATTGTTGGAAAAAAATACCTTAACATTTCATTTAATTTGAATTTAATGTGTTAACAAGTATGCTGTTTGTCAACCTTCAGATGCAGGCTCCAAAAGGGTAGATGAGTCGATGTGAACCTCATTGTCCTGCTTAACTCATCCATAATATCAAGATAGAGGCACTTGAGTTCTGGATAACACTAATGGACTGTGTTTTCCTGTCCAAATTCAGAGGTAATAAAATATCGCCGTTTAGGTATTCTGCCTTTAATTTCCAGCAGGAAAAATATACTGATTGCTTAGCATCAACTACTTAGCAGCAACCCATTATTATTTCCACACTTTTTATATGATATACTTTTTAATTAATTTAAATAGCTAATACTGTAAATATTGACTGACTGATAATCAATGGGACAGTCACCGAGGAATTAAACCTTTACTCGATGACACTGTTCCAAGCTCATTATGCAACAAAGAAAGATTCAAGCCACAAAACAAGGCAGATGAAGCTTCGCGCTGCACTGGAGAGTAAGATGCTTTGCCACTTAGTCAAATTCAAAACCCCTTTTTGAGGAGGATTTGTTTCCCCAACAAAAACTTCAGCTACCAAACAAGTTCCTAAATAGCCTGTTCCTCACACACATGATTCCAGCCCCGAGTTTCAGTTTCATGTATTTTTGTTTTATTTTAGCTCGTAATTGACTAGACTGAGTTCTAAATATGTAAGTGACATGCAGCACCCTGATGAGGGTGGTGGCACCCTGATGAGGGTGGTGGCACCCTGATGAGGGTGGTGGCACCCTAATGAGTGAAAAATGAATGCTAACCTCACATTATCCAACCTTATTTTGGATTTACATAAATTGTGTTTAAAGTGTTGATGAGGTTATGACATATTCCCTCGCTTATCTTTGTTCACCAAATGTTCTAATTAATGACACTAAATATAAAAGGTCAAGCAAGTAAAACTACCTCATACAAAGTACACACAATTACTTTTCAGTTATTTTGAATCAAATAATCACGGAAAAAAAGGTGTATCTGCTGTTGGAACAATAGCCACTTAACTAACAAGTAAAACAAACACCAATATACATGTCAGCATTACAGCCAGAGGTGGCATCCACTTGAAGCTGTAGAAAACCCAAGATTAAGATGTATAATTAAGAGCTCCTATGATGCTTTTGGGGGTTTTCCCTTTCCTGTATTGGGTTTTAATAGATATTTGTGTGTGTAAATGGTCTGCAAAAACTTCCCCCCGACCTGAAACTCCTCAATTAAACTCTTTTGTTTTCTTCCGTAAAATATTGACATCACAATGTAACACGTGTGTAATAATTTGAACCTGAAAGTGAGCACAACATCTCCTCTTTAAGTAACTTAGTGTACTGTATGTTGGTGATCCATTAGATCCTACAAATGCCTCTATTCTTTATCGCTTACCTTCATATTTTAGTAATAGCTAGTTTCGGTAGAGACATTTTTTTGACTGATGTTTGTTTACAGCTTGCCACTGTCTTGCAATTCAGAATTCTTTGCAAAGTGCACACTGCAGTGCTGAGATGCAACATCCCTTTGTAGTCAAATATTCACTTGCCTTTCAGCCCAGCAGATTCTGAGAAAACAGTTTGTGTCTCTTTGTTTTTCTTGGTGTTTGACATTCCTCACCAGTGACTCGATTACATTAGCTGGAACTAACTGTCTGTGGTGAGGTGGAAAGCCTTCTAATCCCTTACATCTTCCTTCAGTTTAAAAAAC
The DNA here is from genome assembly GCF_036324505.1 of Eleginops maclovinus. NCBI lineage: Eukaryota > Metazoa > Chordata > Actinopteri > Perciformes > Eleginopidae > Eleginops > Eleginops maclovinus. Next base: position 6,738,712 of record NC_086371.1, read on the forward strand.
AACATGTGGACTGGCTCCTGAAAGCTGATACATGCAGCACAATGCAGCGCTATATTTCCATAAGACTTCTTTCTCTCAATCTGCTTCCATGAAATCCTTTTTGATCATGTGCAATCCCTACTCAATACCTGGCTGCTGACCATTTTCCACACACAAATGTCCGTTTGGCACAGGGAATGCAGCAGACATGATTCTGCTTAACGTTTCCAAGCCGGACAAATTGGGCTAAGATACCAGCTGTTAAGCATGGGCAGGCTAATCAGTTTAGCAGGATGCTGAGGATTATGCAGTCAAAAAAGAGTTGTTGTTCTAAACACAATATACTGCAGAGGACAACACATCTGCTGTTGGTTCCATTATCTGAGCTAGTTCCTCTTGTTCATTGTGGAAGCTCGTCTTAGCCTTGTTATTTGCTTGCTGCTGTTTACCACAGGCCTGTTATGAAGGAAGTGTCCAATTAACTGCGGATTTGGTGGCATGTGCTATCACATCAGGGTTCCCGGAGTCTCACGTCAACTGTGCACTTGTGTGGCAGGGTGTGAGGGCTTTAGGCCAGCAGTTCAAATCACTTGCCTCAGCTAAATGTGCTGCATAACGCATCGCGTGTCTGCATGGGATAAAAAGAAAGAGACCGAGAGAGGTTCAGTGAGAATAAGAATGAAATGGTGTGTAAGGCAGAGTTTCTTTGGAAATAATATGATTATATACATTAATGAATATAAAATAATATATGATTCCTTAGATTTCAGACTATATGGGACTGGATATCATATCAGATTATTACAAAACAGTGCCAAGGAATATCTGTTACAAGTTTTTTAGCGGATTTTTTTTTTTAATCCAAAGCAACATACTGTATACAGGATATGAAAACATGCCTAGAGGATTGATTTGGGATTTGATATTCAAAGACACTACAACGTGTGACATGACTGCAGGGGCTAGGATTCAACCAGTGACCCTATGATTGGTTAATCAGTGCAACACTCCCCCGAGCCATAGCCTCCCTTTATATATCTTGTGATTGTATCCGTTTTTTGTTTTGTTTTGCTATTGGTAATAGCATCATGCTTCATTACCTTCAGAAAAAGCCTTAAACAAGTCTTGCATTCCATATTTCTTTTACCGCACCAGTGTTGCTTTGCATTGTAGGGCAATACCTGTTTGACCATGATGTTCACAAATAATCCAAGGAATGACACGTATTGCACATATCCATTCAAAATGTAATTTAAAACAACATGGACATGGCATTTACGTTCCTCGACAACAACGCTGGTGTTGTTTTCACCTTGCTAGTGTGTGTGTGTGTGTGTGTGTGTGTGAACAGCAACACTTGGCAAAGACCTCAATATTAATATCAATATAATAGTTTTCACTGCAATATAGGAGCACATTATACAATGATGGCACGCGCACACACACACACACACACACACACACACACACACACACACACACACACACACACACACACACACACACACACACACACACACACACACACACACTTTCTGGCTCTTGGCACAATTTAGCTTACCAGTTGGTGTGATCCCAGGTCTGTAGTTTTTCAAAAAAAATTGTCAATACTAATGGTTTGCAAAAAAGTTCAAAAGCCCATTCCTAATACATGACAATTAATCATCCAAAATGGCCTTCTTCAATGTATTCGTAGGCAGACTGGGATCATTTTTCAAAGCTTTGGCTGCTCCCAATAGCTTTATTTAGCCATTACATTATTTAGTTACAAGCACTAATATGTGTGTTCATTTTTCTAGAGAGCAGAGTATGAAATTGAAGTGCAAAGAACAATTAGCTCTTCTTCGGATTTTAAGATCACAGAGAGCGCAGCACTGTTTGACTTGTTCACATGCAGAACCGGGAGGAATTATGAAGCGTCTCTGGTTTTACTAATGGTAGAGCATCTTGTGTCTTCTCGGGACAAAAACGTTCTCTTTACGTTAATCAAATTCTGAAAGACGAAAAGTTATTTAGTTGTTTAATTAGAAGAACTGCCTGGATGTAGCTTTTGACACTTTGTTCTATAACGCTAGGCATGAGAGGGCGGGGGTGGACTTTTTTTAAAAACGTTTTCTCAAATTATTCAACACTTGCCTCTTTAAAACAAAGTCCCAAGTTTAGACACTGTTGGAGACTGACTCAGACACTTTGTGCCGCAAGCGATGATGCACTAAGGCTTTGTTTAGGGAAGTACTCACGCAGCATTACACTGCAGCGGTCACTGAGCGCTCACTATGAGCCAAAGGCACATTTTTTTTATTCAAGCCTTTTAAATTATTTCCGACAAATGTTACTTGATGTTTCACTGCCTCTTGCAAAACAATCTGGTAAAACCCACTGTTTCTTTATCTTTTAAATGTGAATTTATTTATTAATCTAGTTTGTCAGGTGGATTTACCTTCATCTTTTCCTCAGTCTGTTTATGCGCTGATACTCTCCTAACACCGTTTCCTTGTTTGTTTCATCGCGCATAGATCTGCTTGCAAAGATATTCCTCTGACCCAGAAGTTTTTCAATTCTCTTTTGACATTTCAGTGACCTTTTGAACTCATCGCCATGTTTATACCGTCTATTCTTTTCACTCTGTGTGTAGTAAAAGCAAGAGAGCTGAATTTGCTTTTCCTCAATTCTGTTTTATTCTCTTTGAAGAGAGACGGATGAAAAGGAGGATGGGGGAAGTTGTTAACACTGTTCATAAAGCAACTCCAGGCAATATGGATAGGAGGCTGGCAGTGTCTCTACATGTACATGCAGCTGAGTTACACTGTCTAATAAAGAGCCAGTATATGTGGAATGTTGTCATTTATTTCAACCACGCCAGGCAGTTTAAAATGTTTTCAAAACAATACATCTTTAATCTTTTCATAGTTTAGGATTGAGGTGTGAAATTCTCAGTCTTTGAACAAAAAGGTCACCGGTTCACGTCCCGATTGGACCAGTAGCTGGCTAAGTGTGAATTCAGCTCCTGGTCAGTGCGGACGTGCCTTTGAACAAGGCACTGCTCCTTGTACTAGGATGCAGAGGTCCAATTTCCCTATGTGTGCATGTACGTTTGACAAAAATAAAGAGGCTTTGATTCTCCAATTGTTCTTCTTGAAAGCACCAATGTAAAATGATTTGAGTTTACATCCCCATCTTTGAAGAAGAACATTGTCTATGTCATTGTTTATGAACAAAGGAGCACACACAAGAACACAAAGAAAAGTAGCATTGTACTAATTTTCTAACCATAATGTTCATTTTGATAGCTATACACTTCAGACACTCTAAAGAAAAAGAGGCATTATGTTAACCTACTCAATAATACATTTTATATATACTGTATATACATCAATAAAACTGTCCAACAGCAAAATATTTAACAGGAAATGTATTCAAAATACAGATTTCTATCAAGTAAGCCATTTCTACATACAAGTTCCCAAAAATCTGATTACCGTTACATTCTAACAAGTCACTTTTATTCTCACTAAGCATGCACCCACAATCAAATATAAAAAAAAGTTGAACTTGAAGAGTGTGTTCAATCAATTCAAGAACATCGATGGACATCATTTAGTGGAAGTAGTGCTAATGCTTGTTGTGCATGTAACTTAATCGAGCTCCGGATCAGTGCTTTGTGCCTAAAAGTCTGCTTCTGCATGTTTGCGTTATCCAGTGAATTGAATGCCCAGGCTTCGACTTGCCCTTCATGTCTTGCTTCATAATGAAATGGCTGCTGGGAGTGGGCTGAGTAACGCTGCTGCCGTGTTGATTCCTGTCCTTTCTTCAGTCTGACTTCAGACATTGAAACCCACAGAATTGAAATGTGGAATAATTCATGACGGAGGATGTAAAGCATCTTCATAAATCCGTATGGGAAACGCATGTGTTCTCCATAGGCTTACGGAAACAAGCCAGTGATTGAAAGGGTTTATTGCACCGAACCTTTGTAGCCTGCAGCAGTGCAAAAACTATCCAAACAACAAAAAGCAAGTGAAAAATCCACAGGATTTTAAATAAACTGAAGAGCTTCAGGATTCTACCTGTTAAACTTCAAAAAAGCAGGACATTGAAAGCGTCAAGTATTTACGTAACAAGGACAAAAAGACAGTGAATAAGCATGAAGTGAGTTGAGCCTTGTTGACAGTGTGGCCTTTTGTTCCTGGCGAGGACAGTTTCTAGATTGAATTGATCTGACTTTAGAGCCTAAGCATTCATCTTGGTCAGTCATGTCTGAACCGTGGCTGTCAAGTGGAGATGGGATTTTCAGAGAAATAGACTGCTTGGAAAGTAGTGAAAGGTTTACCTCTGTACCATTTCCCTTGCTACTTTAGTGCGTGCTACTTAACTGAAATCAGTAAAAACTTCAAAGAACAACATGTGTCAAAATAATTCAGTCTACAAAAATCTCTATTGGATTAGTCGATTTTCAACAAAGTAAATAACAAATATTCAAATAATATATGGAGGTTTGTTTTCTTCAATTCTTAAACTGTTCCCAATTGTAAAATGTCTTCATGTCCTTCTTTAGACGCAATATTTAACTGACAACTTTAATATTGTGTACTGTTGTTCAAACATATAGATAGAAAATATATACATGTTTACATCAATAAACATTTATTGAATCATTCCAAACTAAATCATTTATAAAACGTATCATGAAAATGGAACAAATTTGCACTGATTGTAAGATCAAGCTCCAATGGGATTTTGCCTCCTATTATATTAAAGAAAGCTTTTAATCCAAAATAAATTACACAGTTTTTCCAATCATCACAACCAAATATTAAGTAGTTAATGTGATTAAAAAAAGTATTGATTTACAATCAATTCAAGCATGAACACAGCAGTACTGTAGGAAGAAATAACTAAGTGCTCCATCACTTTCATCCGGCTGCAACTGAAGGCGATTCGGTCCTGCAGCCATGTTTTCCTCGGAGATTTCCACTTTAGTTCACCTCTCTTTAAGGACCCCCCTGGATTTTATTTTTTACATTTTTTTTAAGTAAAGATGTTTTGGCATAGTGCAACCCAACACTGTCACTCCAATTTGAAAGGCTGTTAGCTGATCCTTTTGACCGTGTCTTTCGCTACCTGGGCCATTTCTAAGCCACAGATGATAATCCTCGAGGGATCCTCATTAAGTCTTTGCTTCAATTAAGCCTCGCTCATTTTGCCGTAGCACAATTGCTCTGTACCGCAGCGCACAAATCCTCCAACAGTGGATTAGACTGATCGGTGGGTGGGATGAAAATAGCAGCATGCTAAATCGGGGGAAGAGGTAAGCATTTCTTAGGTGTCAGCAGCCACACTGCTCACACGTCCGGGGGTGTGCATCAAACAATTTGAGTTGAAGGAAAAAAATCACATGAGGAAGTATACTACATTTGGAGCTACAGTAGATATGGCTTATTAAAGTGGCTCAAATGTGGCTTAGTGAGGGAACTCACTGTGCAAGCCAGTACTGCTGAACCTTGATATAGTGAATACATTCCTGCTGGCATTGGGCTTCTGAAGCCTACACATTCCCTCGCATTTTCACAACCTCATATATATCCTGTTTAAGCTTGATTGAGAGTGGCTTGATCTGTTGATTTTCCATCTCATTGGCTTAACTCATGGGAATCTTGAGTTGTATGTGAAATTTAAGGAAGGTCACATATTGTTTAGGGTTGATAAAAAGACATCAACAGGAAAACAATACTAACGTAGGTGATGTAGCCACAAAACCAAGGGAAGGGAAATGAGAAAGAAACAAACACACTGACTGATATATATATATATTGAATCAGCAAGTTGTTCCAGTAGAATCTTTAACAAAAGTAATGCACTACAATGTGCTTCATCATGTGCTTTGAGTTGCCTCGTAGTCCAGAACTCTTCCAGTCTATGTATTTAATAGTTTAGCTTTCAAAACCCATCACGTCATTTTGAACATGAATGGTCCCAGCATACAGTCAGTCCTGGCGAGCCACGTTGGCAATAACTGACCGACAATATATTTTAACCGACAACTCTCTCAATGAAATGCATTCAGCCATCATATGTGGTGAATGATATTGCTATCATTGTCTTCAGCATCTTAGTTTTGAATCTATGAGGATTTACCATCAACTGCCATGGCTTGTGTTACATCATCCGTTAAAGTAGATCTTATTTTCTTTCCAACGCAAATATGAGACACACACATGCACACCAATAACACATTATCACTTCAGATGTATTGGATTGACTTGTTTTTTTCCCCCACATTTTAGTGTCTATGTTTTTTTGGCAGCCTGAGAGACGAGCCTAAATACTTTTAAAGATCATTGGTTAGATATACTTACTAACAAGAACCAGCAAATCCTTGCTTCACATATTCTTTAGAGATTTTGCAATCAGCTACCAGTTTATGTGCTTCTGTCTTTTGCTCAATGAACAATACTTTCAACATAGAACCATAACAAACCCGGGCAGATTTAAAAAACCTTAGCCTACTGTCGTTTTTTTAAATGCAAAGTAGACAAAGGATAACCCAACAAGTCGCTGATTGTTGCCATTATGCCCCTCTCTGGATAAGAAAGCTAAAAATGTCAGTTGATTCAAAGTACTGCCTTTAAACTGTTGCTCTTGTGTGTCAGTCAGCCGGGGACATCCACTGTCCAAGTCTGCACCCCTCATCTGAATAGCATGAGCCCTGCATATGTTACTCGCTTGTCTTCCCCCGACCCAAATGCTGGTGTAATGAGCCGTTCTCTGGCAGCTGTTTAGGCAGAAAAATGATCAAGTTGACCAAGCAAGGAGAAAGATTCTGTGCCTGTGTCATACAGGTCCTTTCCTGTCTGCGATCCCAGTGCGGTTTAGCTAATGTTCTTCCTTGGACTGACATTTCTTCCAGGATGTTTATCCTGGATCGCTGGACATTTGTGGTGGCTGAGTCGTGAGCTCACTCTCCATGTCTGCTCTGATTTGTGTTTTGTTGTTTTTCTCGCAGACCCCGGAGTAAGTGACCTGTGAATAGAGTCACACTGGAGCTTTTCTAAAGGACTTCCTTGCTTCTCTGACAGTGGATGGACATCTGACATTGGGAAGCCTAGCAGGTATGTCAACATGAATTCTTCTTGTAATTGTGTAACTGCTGTACCCTTTTTATGTCAGTTATTAAAGTGTGGATTGTATGAAAAGGTCCGTTTTAAATAATACAATATGTAATTAAATATGACTTAAAGAGCCACACCAACCATGCCATTCTACAGTAATCCCAGCATCCATTATTACTGCATAATGAAGTATATAACTATGTGTAACCTGACCTATTCAAACACATCTGTTAGGTTGGTTGCCAGGATTTGATTAGGACAATGTAAACTAAGTGGAATGATAAATGCAAGGCGGACAACAATAAAAACAGTTTTTCTGTTAAACCACTGAGCTAACAGCCATAGTTTTCAGGTGTTAAATGAAATCAATGACGTGTACCTAGAAGCTAACCAGCCATTAGAGTCATTTTGACTGCTGATAATACAGAGAGTCTCTTGGAGCTTTGGCAGTCGCTAGCAGGACATGTAAGAGAGTCTTTGTGGGCACCTACCTGCGCAGTAGCTAGATGAGTATCTCTACTCCGAGAGGCTCTCCAGTGTGGCTGCCTTTGGGTTTTTTTAGTACAGAGCTGCTACAAACTACAATCGTGAATATTAAAATGTGAAAATGTCGTATCATGCCAACACAATTCCATCTGATTATGTTTGAAGGGAATAAGCAATAACTTCGGTCTTTCCTCTTAAATGACTTAAGCTTTGTCTGGCCCATTGTCAACATACTGTGTGTCAGAAATTTGAGTTTGGCGCTATTTTCAGAACCGTCACCTTTTACACCCCCATGGAGTTTGCAGGCCTGGAGAGAAAAGTGATATGTATTTTAAAATGGATTATCAGCTAGCAAGCCTGATGTCATTGAACCATCTGTTCCAGTGCTTAGGTCTGATGACAGTGGAAGCCTAATTACCCCTAGTTTATTATACACCACAGAAAATGACCATGATAATTATTCTCAAGTTCCATTCAAATTTGATTTTTGTTATATTGCCCCCGCTTCAGATTTCTGGTAAATGGTTCGATTGAGATATTCATAACTATGTGATAACTTTGGTGAGCGGGGTAATGGATGAGACATGTCAGATTTCTCTTCTGGGTCAGACTATGCAAAACATTGCCCTCATTTTTGAAAAAGGCACTGCAGCAAGTGGGCAGGAAGAACATACTGGTGACGATGCTCCCTGTGATTGTTGTATAAACATAGATAGGCTTTCTTTTATTTAGAGATATTTAACCTGGTCAAACCACTCTGTTTTCCCATGTCATCTTTCCAATCTATACTGAGATCTTGATCTGCGGCAGTTATGGATGACATTTTAGAATACGGAAAGGTCATAAGAGGATGTCGTCATGTCAGTTCAACAATAATTAATACAATTTTGAACATTATGAAGGACATTTCAATTCATTTTAGATGAAGGAATTTAACTCCCTAATGATAATTTGAGAAATATACTATTGTGTTAAAAAAATTTTATGATGGAGGTTGCAATTGACAGGTCTAACAGAATAGGAGACACATCCAACATGATGAGATATTACACGATGGTCAGGCTGTCTTACCTTATTTGTATATTTTTTAAGAAAAGCAAGGACAAAGGAAAACATATGATATTCAGCTGAATCACCAGCCTCTACATTGCCTCCCAATGCTTAGAGGTATCAAAGTGACATTCCTCTCCAAAGGGCAAGGATGACACAGAGTGACTTGTAGAGTGTCAGACACATCTAACCAACATGCTTAAATGCCCAGCCTCAAATGCCAGTGCTGCATGTTTCTGGTCAAACCTAATAGGTCTGCTTAGGTTTTTCCCCATTTGCTTTTCATGTCTCTTTTTTTTCAATCAATGCACCCAGGGAAAATGTGAAAAGAAAGACCGGGCCCGGTTGGCAATTAATGTGATCACGTCGGGGAAGGGACTGTGCTGAACGACGTGTGGAAAGAAAATGTGTCTCTCTGAACTCCCTCGCCGCCGTGAGGCATAACACAATTAGACTTTAGATTGTTTCTCCCCTTCCCTCTGCCCATCTGATTCTGCTCTTGCCAGGCTACTCTCTTTCATCTGCTTTATTCTTCTGTATTGTCATAATGTAGCGGACCCTGAGTGCTCTCACAGATCACTGGTACAGCTCATCAGTGAAGTGGTGCCGCTTCAAATTGGGTCCCTTAATTTAGTCTCTCTAAATTCATTCTCAGTATTTCACTTTCATGGGGAAAGGCTGTCGTGGTGGTGGAGAGAAAAGATAAACATACTCTAGGTATAACAATCTGGAGGGGTACATGGAAATCTCATGCAGAGTTTAGGTAATGAGGGAAGACTGAGCAGTGTTAGTCTTTAATGTGAAGGCAGATCTTGCTGGAACATCTTCCTCCATTTAAGATCAGCCTTGTCCCCCCTATCCCTTTTCACTTGCTCAGAATAGACCTGAGTAATGTAGTGGATTGGATACTATAAATCAAGAAACTATGCATGGAAACCTTTTCAAGTAAGGGACATTGATAATGGTTGGTTATTTGTATGCCTTCAAAGTAGCTCAGTTGAACCATTTACACATTACTTTCTCCTTTTCAATATTTGTTAGTCAATTCATGATGATTCATCCACATGGAGGCTTTTATACAGCTAGAAGGAAACGTTGACGACAAAATATTGTTGACCATCCTTTAAATGCCACAGCCTACCTGAGTATTGTTGCTGACCATGTCCATCCTTTTTTTGAGCACAGTGTACCCATCTTCTGATGGCTACTTCCAGCAGGATAACGCGCCATGTCACAAGGCTCACATTATTTTCGACTGGTTTCTTGAACATGACAATGAGTTCACTGAAATCAAATGGCCTCCACAGTCACCAGATCTAAATCCTATAGAGCTCATTGGGTCTATAGTGGAACAAGAGATCTGCTTCATGGATGTGCTGTCGACAAAAAAATTGTTCACAAACTTTCATGATGCTGCTGTACTTTATACCACACTGTGTGTAGATAGGAGAGGTCAGTATGGCTGTCTGAGAGACAAAGAAGAAGTAATCATGTACACACATCGACTGAAAAGATAGAGCCGTTTCCTACAATGGCACCCAGATGGAAATCCTTATCCATGCCAAAGATATTTCTGTGGCTTGAACTTCAAATGTCTTCCATGTCTTGCTTTTTTTCTCAAGCAACACTAAACAAAAGTGGATTGTAATGGTTTCATCTCTTAAGTATAAACATCATCACCTCTTACAAATAATCTACTCTTATTTCACTAAATATTTGTAAAATAACTCTTCCATATGGATCTATGATATAACTATTAATATGTATTGTTAATCATACTTTTTGTGTTTGCCAAAGTGATAAGGAGGTACACATTTAACCATACAGCTAAATATATATTCAAACAGTACATGATGCACACATTAACACAAAACACTGAAAACAAAGTACAATAGGGAATATATGTAACTTGTGTATTCAATGTTATGGAATATGTTTGCAAGTCATGAGCCTGAGATGTACCACAGAGATAAACATAAACTAAATGTTGACTATAAGCATTGAAAGCATGCAGTTCGTGTGCAGCTGTGAAAGGAGTCCAACAGAGTACTTAACTGGTGCGCCTGGTAATTTCACTGAATGTACAGTAATGGTATGTTTACCTACTGCCTGCTTCCTGCATTGGGATATGTTCTGACTTGTTGTCAGGTGCTAATGTTTCATGGGCCTGTTATTATATACCCAGAGCAGCTGTCTGCAAATTTACATTTCAAATTGTTTTTAGGCATTACTCATGGATGTGAGAGTTGAAACAATATTCGTCTGTGGCCGCATTTTACTGGAGCAAACGTAAAAGCATGATTAAGCCATTAAGGCCACATCTGCCAGCCTAATTCCTTTTTAATTTGCAGGGAACTCGGCTGTATATCGCTACAGTGGATGCGACATTTCAATTAAGCGGGGGCTGTAAAAATGTTTACAGCGAGGTTGCAGAAGGCTACTGCTCGTATCACTGTGGATAATAGTAACCAGTGGTCCACTCTGCTACCACTGCCAGACCAGCACACCCCCAAAATCAAACAGATCTCCCTTCTGTCATTCCAGCAATCTGTGTCACACTGAACCCAGAGGAAGCCAAAATATACCCTCAAATAATTAGCATCTGTTTGAGTTGAATATACTGCATTTATACATATAAAGCTGTATTTGTTATTCCACACGTATATTCCTTACAGCTACTACATCAGTTTATTTCGGTCTATTTTTAAAACTATTGTGTGGCAAATCCCTCTTGAGATTTTAATTTTTTATTGCTGCCTTTGGCATAAACAGTGGGATGGAAACCATAACCCGCACATTTATTTGACAAAGAATTGCAAAGACAGAAACCAAGAATGATGGCAGTAAAAACTGTATTTACAGTACTGTATGTTTAACTAAATTATATCTGTATTGCTTATTTGCCATATATTATTGATTATAATGGACTTTTTTTGTATCAAAAGTCTCATACACATACGTAATAATCAACTCTGAGTCAAAAACAAAAGGGGAAACAGAAGGCATTATTTCTGATCATGGCACAGCTGGTTTATGTCTCTATCAGTTGAGGTAACAGAAAATAATCTACACTTATTTTCACTATCCCTTTGACATATTTTGTCTGCAGTAAAGCTGTGCAATAATACAAGGAGAAAGGGTCTGACTGTTATGAGCTTTTCCAGTACATATACTGTACTGCAAATGTGTTTCAGGGTTGATTTTGAAGCACAGCAGTACTGCAACACATACTATAGAAATCCTTGTATAATTTTTACAGTCAGTGTGACTTGGCGCCCTACTGTAGCATCAGGACTCTAAGATCTTACAGTATGAAGCAGATTTAAAGCTGAGTGAGTGTGATTTTTCATGATGGTAGGGTTCATGAATATGTATGTGCAGCTGAAGATCTGCTTCAGTTAACAGGGTACTCTCCCCACAGCTTTCACGCTCAGCTCCACCTTAGCACACAGCTTGGCATTATAATGATTATGTCATTGGAATGAAACACATTTTTCTGTGACATTTAACAGAATCTCATGAATTGTTTTGACAAAATGTCTGTGTGCCGGAATGATGGAAATAAGAGAGACAATTCAGTCAGCAGGAGCGCTGAGCATTGGTAGCATGCAATTACAATCGACTGGGGGATTTTAGGATTCTGTAAAGCATTCTGCACACATCCTTGTCAAAGCACAGTTTGACTGGTATAGTGAGTGGGATGTGGCAGACAAACAAAGGCGGGTGAGGAGTGTCTGAAAGCAGTGATGTCTGTGGAGATGTCTGTTCTGACTAATGTTGCAGAGCCAAAGAAAAGCAGAGCAGCAGTCAGCACTGCGGACAGCTCCTCGCTGTGCGCTCTTCTCCTCAGGACCTTGGACAGCTCCCGAGAGATCGCAGCACCGTCATACAGAGTTCATCTACGGTGTAAAAAGTAACCTTCATACCTTTTTCTTTATTTTCTTCACTTCACATGTTTGCTATAATGATGATTAGAAACTACCAGTTTTGGATAACATGTAATTCCGAGTATTCTGAAGCCTGTTTAATCAACATGAAGAATAGTGCTCAGTTAGCTCCCTTTGTGTGTGTTGCTAGCCTATCTTCAATTTAGTTTGTTTTTTGTTTGTAGCCTCCATGCACTCAGCGATATCTCTCAGTAATTGGTGTTATTTAGATAGAAGACGACCTCAATCCTAACCTCTCATGGTACCTTGAGTTACCGTGGCCAGCTTCCTCAGTAGTTTCTCTCTCAAGGTGTATTATCCATTTAACATTCAGGTTTAGAAATGAAATTGATCCTTCTGATTAAAGTCAAATTTGACACCCACCACAAAAAAAAAGAATACTTACCTCTTTTATATAAAGGTGACTTTGCCCTCAGCAACAAGCTGACACTTAATAATGTCAATGCAGCCTTTTCACACCATGGCTATAAACAAGGTTTCCAACAAAAGGAGCGAGCCAAGTAATCATTTTTTCCCTCGCAAATGAACTTTGCAGAACAAAAATAAAGCAGCAACAGTGACTGGTTCATTGTAAACTAATGCCTTAATATGTCATTACAGCAGCTCCGACAAGCATCTGGAATACAGCATGAATATCAAATGGTTTTATAGTGTCGGTGTGAGAGCATTTTTTTTTTTTAATGTTATCAAGAACTGCCTTATCCTGAGCTCTCCGTCTACTATTTATTACAAATGACAGCCTTACAATGTGAATGCATACCTTGATTGGAACATTCATGATGTTAAAAGAGCACATAACAAGCTTTGGTTATTCAGGATAATAAATGTGTTAAGTTTAATGAAGCTGCATAAGGCTTTGTGTGGCTGGTGTTTTTCCCTAAAAAAGGAATATTAAATGACAATTGCTTTATTTTATAATAGTGTGTATTGGAACATAACATAATTCTCATTCAGATGGAATGAATGGAATTGAAACATCTTGATATGCTTTTGCTTTGCTCATCCGAAAATCAACATGATTATCCTTTTTCACATACCCTTATTTATGGCTTTACGGAGTCATGTGGTGTGCAAGGTTTTTGGGGAGTTTTTCTTTGTATTACATGAACATCTACTCAGCAGAGTGCTGGGGGACAAAAGTTCAGGAGGTAAAATGTTCACGTCCACGTTTTTCAAATCCTAAAAACACACTTTCTTTGGGTGGAGGTAATAAACATTAAAACATGAAGCATTTTACCTTTTCACTCGCTGTTTCGAACATTTTTAAAGAGAATGAAGCTTGAATCTCCCCTTCTTCTGCTTCTAAAAAATACAATGGTATATCTAAAACTAAGCAGAGGTATTTTTTTTTATAATCCTTCGCTTCTGATGTTGTGGAAAGTTTATGGGAAAAATACAAAGAAACAACATTTGTAATTGACCCTTTGTTCATTGTGAAAAGTTCTCAGCAAATAATATATTTCCTACCTTGAAATGCTTTTGTCTCGCAGAAAATATATTGCTTTTCCACTAATGAGACCTATTGTGGTGAGTCAGTCCTTAGAAGTCCTAATCATGTAGATAATATACCTTGTTAAATTGGAACTTCTTTCCCTTCTCCCATCACTTTGCAATGTTGATATCTTTTTGTCAATAAGGATTTAGAGCTCTGAGGAATGGACCTGCTTTTGTTATAATTAAAGCATTCCTTTTTTTTAAATAGCCATAAATACAATGATATATTACATTTGTCCAAGTGGCTATATACAGTACACACACGCACACACACACACACACACACACACACACACACACACCAAGGAGAGTAATCCTCCTGAAGTCCTTGTCCCTGGAAAAATATGGTTCTTCACCAGAGCAGCCCTCCCCCTTAAAATGCTTCGATAACTGAAACAGCAAACTGCTTAAGGATTCTATATTTATTGCTTTGGATTAGCGCTTTAAAATGTAAGCTCTATATCCAATGCTGTGCACCTGTTCTTCAGAAAACATTCACATTAAAAAACACATTTAGTGAGTAACCTCCTCTCTGAACAAAGCACTTCTAATCAAAAACTAATTTTGATTTAAATGTTGCATGTTTATGTTTATAGATGCTGAAAATATTGTTTAACAATGTGCTGCTTTGACTGAAACACTTCAAGGCATCACCCCGATCTGTCCTCTTCATCTCCACTACAGAAGGCTGTTTTAACTCCTGCCAGGGCTTTCTGCTATTTTAGTTGTGCACACAGTTCATTCTATCTCTTTACATGGCTGGATTTATCTGTGAATTTCAGATGCCGTTAACCTGCCATTTCACTTTGAAGTCAGAGCATGTGGGCTTTTCTTACCTTGTCCTGTGAACAACTGGAGGAACGAAGACATCTTTCATTGGCTGCTTCTTGGATGTGAAAACATTCACCTCTGATCTAATATTTACGTAAATATGTCACTTGACATGTTCTCTAATGGTTTCTAAGTTGAGGATTAAGTCAATGGTTGAGTTTAAAGCAGTGTCTAGAGTTGCCAGGCAGTTTCCTTTTCAATCAGGACTCTATAGAGATGTGCAAATGAAACAAACGCTAGGTTTTTTTTACCAATCACACTACGACTATTTTACTCTACTTTAGAATAATAATATCTAAATTCACCAGTATGCATTTAGCACATTGTCACTTACAATGTAGTTCCGGTCGATACATTTCAGTATCTGATTGGTCTGCTATACTGTCGTATACTGTTTCAAATCAGAATCCAGTCAACCATTATGAACAAAAAAAGATAGTTGTCTCTGTGACTTTGGTCGAGATAGACACTGACAAGACTGTCACTGTTCATTTGAATGGTACAAGGTCAACAAGACAAAGCATCCAGTGCAGGATGACAGCGTAGAAAATATATCTCTGGGCTGTTAGTTTGACCAGACTAGCAGCTTGAAAATATTATCACGACGTCTCGGAAAGTGATGGACATTTTTCAATATTTGATCAACCAAGCGAGTTATATATCAAAAAATAAAATAAAAATGGAATTGATAATGATAATAAAAACAGGTGCAGAACCAAGAAAAACACATTAATGAAACGATAGCATTAAGAAACATTATACAGCAGAAAAATGAAGTTTCTTTATCATGATTATTGAGATTTCTGATTCAATGCTCTATTCACCTGCTGCAGCTGCCTCGTAGGCGCAGATAGTTCGACCTCCTTGAATGATCCTGATGTTGTTTAGAAATCTCCCGTGGCATTGCGCTGATTTCCAAACCTTCTTTATAAGCACAGTTAATAGGCATTTAACCAAACAAGACCCACCTCAGAAGCAGAGCTTGCAATTACGATTAAGGCAGTTCAATACCGTATTCCAGGTGTTTACATTACTGATATGCCCCCTGCATCAACGTACTTTAGCTAACGGGAGTGCGCCAGGTGCCAGGCAAATAAAAAAGAAAGCTTTGGATTGATTGTGTATTCTAATTAAACTCAGGACTTTACATAACCTTCACGTGTATGCTTTTTCAGTCACTGATGGCTGTAGCATAGCACATGCTCCTTTTAACCTTTTGTGATCTTTTTACCGGGGGTTAATCAGATCATAGCAGTAGACAAATGTTGAAACTGGGACAAGCCCTCATTCAATCTCTTCTTTTTGTGTCTCCTTTGAGCGGCCCTTTAGCGAGAGCTTATATCTTAAACTGTCTGCTCAATAACTCAATTCTACTCTTATCGCGGGCACAAGAAAGAGATTTAGAGTGAGGTGGGAGAGCTTTCTCTCATGCGCTCTAAGATGTATCCCGCAGGCCAGACTGTAAAGAAATACGGGAGACCCACGTCAATGATGTCTTTGAGAGATTACCATGAAGATGGGCGTTAATAACACGGCACAGTATGTGACTACGGATGGTTTATTGATAGGTACTACAGAGACATTTGCAACACAAGGTGGCGGTGACAAATTGTTCCATAGGACTAGATAGAGTCCTTATAAATGGAAGAGATTGGTCTTCTTGATTTATTGATTTTTCTTTTTGCTGTTGCTATAAATACAGGCCTGGTCTAGTTTCAACAATTACTGGAATAAAAGAGGCAGGGAACAGGAGTATACAATGCTTCGATCTCAGTACTGTCCCCTAGTTCTAGCTCATACAGTTCTATTGCCTGGTTTAGCTCTTTTCTAATCTGCAAGCTATTGTAGGTAACATTTATGGAATAACATGAATGATCTTTGAATTAAAATATTTGCGTGATAATAAACCAGGATCCTGTGTGTGTGCCTATAATATCCTTATATATTGTGTTATTGTTTTTATCTTATTCTCTGAAGAGCATTTATTGTATGTAACATTTATGTAGTAGAGTTAAATCAGAAATAATTGGGATCACATGTGAGGATCATGGAGTGCATATTGCTTATATATTATTAATATCTAATTATAATATCTTACTGTTCCTGCTGCTTAGCTTTTGAATAGCATCTGAAAGCTACTTTACGGAATGGTCATACTTCTGTAATATGTCCAAATGTTTGCCGCCCAAAGTCATGTGATATAACACGTGAGCATGTTTGGCGTCCCCTTTCATTTCATGAGGATAACATGTGGACAGCCATCAGTGCAGTGAGGCTGCTGAGACGGATGGAAGGTGTGATTTCACGTCAAGTGTTGCTAGGGGGTGCAGGGAGGAGGAGTGGGAAGTGTTGAGGTGTTCAATGTACATATTTTTTCAGGGCATTTCTGACTTTGAAGCAGTCTTAGGTGGGCTGATGACCTGGCTTATGTAATACTACTAAAGCTACAGAACAGCGTTTTCCTCTTATACAAAGCAACGTAGGCTCTGCACATCTAAACCGCCCGATAATAAATCCCTCAGTGGGGTCTTTCACAAGCACGGCGGGTGTTTACAAGCGCCATAAATTGTGACTATTTTCGGAATGTTTTCACAAAGAACCATGCAAACCTTACTTTCAATTTTGTGTTATTGGATATAAGTCATTTAGCATGAAAAAGATTAAAAATGTACTTATCGCCTAAAGACATCTACATCAACTATGATAGAATAAGACAGATTAGTCAATAATTGACTAAGAGGGGACAGCTATAGTGCAGGAAACTACGCTGTGTAGTCTTTTTTGTTTCCTGTCAAATCTCACATCACCTTCAAAGGGACCCCCCCCCCCCCCCCCCACTCCAGGATGCAAAAGATATCAACCAATCAAATAATTACACAACAATAATAATAAGAATACATTGTCAGAATATAATATTCACTGGTCATGTTAATCTTATTACACAGAAACAGTTTATTTAGGATTAGAAGACATCCTACTTACACACTATCATGAGGAAACAAAGGACCACTTCTGTTACAGGACACAGCAATGAGATTAGGTTGGTTTTTTTCGCGGCAAAAAAATATCATGTTTACACTAATCCCTCCTGACTCCAGATATTTGTGCTCCAATTTCCACTCAGTTCTTCCCTCATTTGAAGTTTTTCTGTGCCTCGCCCTTTTCTCAATTTATTCCTCCATTTATTTATTTATTTCCTCGATTTCCCTGCATGTATATGTCTGGAATTTGTATGAGACACATTATTTGCATTAGTGGCTGTGCAGAATAAAAAATTGAACTCCATTCCCGGGCTTGTCTGGCTCACCATTGTTTATCCCCTGCCCTTTATTTCTTTTGCTCCCTATTTGACATTATTTGGCCAACTTGTTTGTTGTCATACCCAGTTTGTTCAACTCTGTGTTCGTCCGCCTGTGTATTTGTCTAAATGTTTACAGAGAGCAAAGATGTATTTGTTCTCTGCTGTTTGTTGTTTGGTGAGGAAGTGTTGCGACTGCTGTTGTAGGGACAGAACCACAAAGAGTAGCTGTGCCTTCCCAAACATATTCAGCTGCTTATTTAATATGGATCTCCCCTGAGAGGCTCATATTAACTCATAGCTCTTATGCACACAATAACAGCAACACATGTACAGTGAAACTTAAATCAACACAATTTTTTCATTAAAAAAGCAACTTCAATAAGCCAGTATATTTTAATTTTTGATTAAAATTGTTGGAATTCTTTAATGAACTTGTTATAGATTAACATGTTTAATATCCATATAATTATGGCATCGATGTATAAGTTATACCAGTGTACAGGGGAACAGGTACAACGATTCAGACCTGTCCCATTAGCTATCAGTTTTTAACAAAAGAGTTGAATTACAGTTATGAAGTCCGAAGAAACATTTCGTATTCATTTCACAATGATAAAAAAGTGTAGAAGCAGGAAATCCATACATAAACAATTGTGAATACATGGCATTTGCAGT
The DNA here is from genome assembly GCF_036324505.1 of Eleginops maclovinus. Classification (NCBI taxonomy): domain Eukaryota; kingdom Metazoa; phylum Chordata; class Actinopteri; order Perciformes; family Eleginopidae; genus Eleginops; species Eleginops maclovinus. The sequence continues at coordinate 6,757,584 of NC_086371.1, forward strand.
AAACAGTAGACTATTATAAAAACAAGTTGTTTAATTTTATTTTTGACTAATTCAGTAATAACAGCTACTTGAGTCACACACTAAATCAATAAAATCATTGTATTCGAAGATCTACTGTGAAATATGTGTTTGTATCTCCACCAGGAATATTCACCCTGCAATGTAATGAATCCAGTTGTCAAATTACAGATGGGAACACGATGATTTATATTTAGTTGTTGTTGCTGTCCCGGCCCCCTGCGGAGCCACAAAGGTTGAGGAGTACTGATCAAAATATTTGTATGCAAGCAGTAAAACAGGACAGGGCTTGTCCTCCTTGTGAACCAACAAAGAGGTCATGTGTATATTAAAAACCTCCACGCGGGTAGGGGGTGGGGACTCATTGCCAGGACATGAACACAGAAATGTCAGGCTTCTCTGGTAGTAATAGAAAGATCTGAGGTGGCAATGACCAGTCTGACATCCACCATACTTCTGCGACCTCAGACTTTATGCAATCTTTTTACGTCCAAGCAAACATTATCTGGGTCATGGGAATACAAATGTCAAGTGTTTCCACATGAGAATAGTTGTGATTTGGACCCTTGGGCCAAACAGCGCCCTTTGCTTTGTTTTCCTCCCCATTCTCCCTCACTATCTCCCGCGTTCTCCTTGGTCTTTATCATGACCTCTCCTCTTGTCCTGCTTCCTTTTTTTAACTCTCTCTGTTCATGCCCCGGCGCTGTGGCACACTGGACCTGTCCACTTGTTTGTAGAGAGCGCTGTGGTAATGTTGTGTGGCAGTTGTTGAGAACAATGGCCACCGGGTGTTTTGTGATGTAATGATCCCTGCCATCGCCTCTCACCCCCTCCGGTCAGCTGAGGGGAGAAGGCAATGGAAGGTAACGGGCCAAGTACAAACACGCATAAGGAGGATCAGTACTCGGGAAGCAGAATAACAGCAAAGCCGAGCTCGTGACTATACAGTTGCCAGCTCAGATATGGTGCAGGAAAATTAAGCAGCGATGTATTCAGACTCTCCCTTAACTCCACAAGTACTGCATGAGGTGCACTGTGGTGTAGCACCCAGCCTCAACATGCTGTGGAGCGGCAACACACGAGACAAAAAGTGTGCATTTTTAAAAGAAGATGATTAGGGAATAGTGAGATTTTTCGGTGCTACAAAGTTCTCGTCCGGTGTGAATTTCCTCAAACAGTTGATTGTTAAGCAAGTCTACACTGGTAAAGGGCATGCATGCCATCACTGAATATGTTTGTGTTAATTAGTGTCACATGGGTTCGTCATCGTCAAATTGCAGAGGAGATAAGTAGTTGCAGCACAAACTCAGAATTGCTTTTGCTTACAAAATGCGAAATCTCCCTGAATGTTTCTTTAATGTGGTTTTCTGGTCAGTCTTCTGACTCATATCTGCTTCCATTGTTAAACAAACTACATTTTTAGGGAGTGTTGATTTGTGTTGAGTAGCAATTATTTTTTAGTTGCATCCTACCACCTCTACCATATATAGAGAGTGATTTGGTCTGGAAGACATGAATAATAGTGAAATTAGACGGCCCTATGGTAAACATATAGGACTGGAAGGCAGCAACATGTGTAAGAATAAGGATATCCACTTTAAAAAGAAGAACTTTATACGATTTATGAACTTTTATTTCAAATTGACAGTCAAATGAATCATTGTTTATTCATTATATCCCTACATTCTTGTGTATAAGAAAGTGTGTGAGATGCATGGCTTCATGAATATGTGTGTTAAAAAAAACAACTTGAATCCAGGTGATATAGCCACGAGGAAATTTCAAGAGTGGTGCTCAGGTTTTATCACTTTTAGTCCACAGAAGTCTCTGCAACGCTCTGATTCCTGCAGATGCCATAGTTTCCTTCAAGCAGTGGTAAACACCTCCATTATGATGACTAAAGCATTACGCAAGCATACCATGAGCCGAAACAGAACTAAACAAGTTGGAAAACAGACCACTGAGGTTGGAGGGGGACAATTGACCTCGGGTTCAGACCAAAACAAACAAACCCAGTGTGAAACAGCGGGAGGATCTGTTGTAGGGTTGTCCCTGGTCTAGGAGTCTGCTGTGTCTCACTTACTCAGAACTGCTTACTAGCTCAAAGCTATTGATTCAAGTTTCATTGGGCTTTATAGGGACTCTAATCCAGCATGTCTGCTATCATCTGCTCAAGGTTTTGCAGATATGTAGTGAATGTAGATTTTTGACTGGCTGTTCTCAGCACAGCCGGAGGTCCATTTCAACTGCCAAGAAAATAAAAAGCTTTGAACAAGCAGAACTGGAATGAATAGCCTTAAAAACAAATATCTTTCATAAGTTGTCAGAACCGAAACGTATAGATTCTTCAATCATACATATTCTCTACCTGTCCCACTAATAGCTGACTTTAATGATAG